>NC_056749.1:515990326-516275326 GCF_019279795.1 Protopterus annectens
ATACATTCCTGGAGGTGCTCGTAGAAGGCATTTGTAAGGGTTTCAGCAGCGTGGGTTGTGGTTTCCACTGGCTCGGGGCCTTGAAGGATACCACTCCAGTCTTAAGAAGTGTGAAGTTTGCTTTTGAGAAGTTCTTCACTGTGGTCTTTTTGCTGGGGTGGGGCGGGATGTGGATCTCCAGTGAGATTAATTTATGGTCTGATCTCACCAATGAGGGATATACTTCGGTGTGGAGCATTTTGTCCCCATGTTTGTGATGATCAGGTCTAGTATATTTTCTCCTCTTGTGGGAATGATGACTAGTTGTTCCATAGCATTTGAGTTTATGAACTCAAGGAACCTTTGGGCTAGGGTGTTGGGGCTTGAGTAATGTTCCCAGTCTATGTTTGGGTAGTTGAAGTCACCCAATATGATGGTGTTTGGAGAGACATTTATACTCTCCAGTGTCTTCAGGAAGGCTGTGTGGGTTTCCTGAGTTTGAGAAGGTGGTCTGTAGCATGTTACAAACTGTAGGGCAGTTTTACCTATGGTTAATTGCACCTGGATGGTCTCCGATGCTTCG
This sequence comes from Protopterus annectens, assembly GCF_019279795.1. Classification (NCBI taxonomy): domain Eukaryota; kingdom Metazoa; phylum Chordata; order Ceratodontiformes; family Protopteridae; genus Protopterus; species Protopterus annectens. Next base: position 515,990,889 of record NC_056749.1, read on the forward strand.
TGCATTGCCACTAACCTGGAGGTGTGGGTATCCTTTATGAATATGGATACTCCCCCTCCTTTTGTGGTTCGGTCCGGATTTTGGGGCCAGAACGCATGATATGAGGTATAACCTGATAGTGCTGGGGTGCTCTCAGGAGCCTTGAACCAGGTTTCAGTCACAGCACAAACATCGATGTTCTCCATACTGAGGAGGGCTTCGAGGGCATGCATCTTGAGGTTTAGACTTCTGGCATTGAGCAGTATTACCCTTAGTTTTTCTCCATTTTTGTTTTCTAGGGCGGTAGGTTTATCATTTGAGCCTTGCCTAAAAAAGGCACTATGGGGGTGGCAAGAGCCTTTGCCAATATCCGGAAGCCCAGGGGTGACAGGTGCAAGCCGTCCCTTGCGAAGCAGCGTGGCTTGTCAAGCATGTCATCCCAGGCAGACAGACATTGGATCCCCTTAGAATGACACCAGTAATTAAGCCAATTATTAAAGCTGACCTATGGAGATCTCTCAGTCTTCAGTGGCTTTGATCCTCAGTGATATGCCAGCAAACCACATTATGTGTGTAGAACAGACAAGACAAACAGCTGCACATTTTTTTTATAAAAAAATCACATGGACCATTTAGACTACCTCAGTAGACTCAAAAAAATGCATAGTGCATTCCATGGAGGACCCAAACTACCAGAAGCAGGCAAAAGAGCACTTTGCTGGCCTCCACAGCCATACAGTGGCCAGCTTCCTCTGCTTCTGATATAATGCATTAATTGTGATATAGACAGGCAAAAGACAATATACATATACAAATTATACAATAAAAATAATTTTACATTAAAATAAGTATGCGCTGATCAGACAAACTATCAAGTAACTTTCTCCACACTGCTCAACGGAGAATTAAGATGTACAAAAATAGTAAACCAATCTACAAAATAATACATTATACTTTAATAAAAAAAAAATAAAGTCAGATAATGCAGTGCTGGCATTACCCCTACAAACAGCTCCACAGCATGCCTGGCTACCTATGGAGATCTCTCAGTCTTCAGTGGCTTTGATCCTCAGTGATATGCCAGCAAACCACATTATGTGTGTAGAACAGACAAGACAAACAGCTGCACATTTTTTTTATAAAAAAATCACATGGACCATTTAGACTACCTCAGTAGACTCAAAAAAAATGCATAGTACATTCCATGGAGGACCCAAACTACCAGAAGCAGGCAAAAGAGCACTAAAGTCCTTTTATACAGTGATGTTATTTATAAAATATAAGATTCTTTTTCTTAAATAATGTCATCGTATAACAGCATAATTCACATCTGTATGTGGGTAATGCACACTCAGTTGTGGATTATTGCCAAATTATATAGTTTTTGTTTTTATATACACACACGCATGCAAGTGCAGAAGCGCACACGCACACAGAGAAGAGAAATTTACAACTGTACAATAATACGTATACTTACATATACATATATATTAGGGATAGAAAGGCTGTATGTAAATAAACAGGTGATTCCTTATGAAATACTGGATGGCAGAGAGAGTATAATAAACTAGATAGTCCAGGTGCATAACCTGCCAAGGGTATGCAGAGGAGTACATGGCACAACTGTTAGCCTTCATCAGTACAACAGTGATGTGCTACATCACTGTGGAGCTCTTTCGCAAGTGCTGTTTTGAAAACTGTGTTCCTTTGCCCCAAGGGCAGAGGGGAGATTATTCCAACTGCAGGACCAAGTCTTGAAAAGGCTCTTTAAGCAAATAATTTTTTAACGAGAGGTCTTCAAAGGCAAATATGATTAGGTTGTGAATTTCTAAGGCTTTTTTTTTTTTTTTTTTTACTGTGGTCTGAGGTCTTCTAGAATTGTGGGAAGAATGAAAGGTTAGTAGAAGACAGCATTCAACTTGGGGGGGGGGGAGTAGAACATTTTTAACTATGACAAGTCTAACAATTGGAGATTCCATTTAAGCTGATGTATAGAGTAGAAAAATTAGGGGTTTTTTTTGTCTACTACTGGGCAACTTTTTTATGCTAACATTATGACAGTTATTTCAGTCTGTTGCAAAGAACGACCACCATCAATCCTGCACTGGGGCTATACGATGGTAAAAGCCTGACTGCAGTCCAGATGAACAAAGTTTGATTTGCAGTTCAGGTGCTTGCAGTAGCAGGCAAGCAGGATAGAGGTATGGAATGGAGGTTTCCTCTGGGATCGCAGTACTGTTAAAATGACGGTGCACTGGATTGTGAGTGGAAGCCCATGTTGATGCAGGAAAATGTTGAAGAAGCTGGTAATAGTAGCCTCTGTTGGCACAAGTGGAAGAGTACTTGTGCAAAGACAGATGCACAGGCAGCCCAAATGGTGATATAAGTGGAAGTCGCCAGCAGAGATGGGGTTAGGTGAAAAAATACAGTCCTTTCCATGATGTCAGTAACAGTTCAAATGTCCCTCAAGACTGCCTGAATGATGACCCCCCACATTGGAAAGTATTAGTGCCTGATGGGCAGCGTGCAAGGATGCAAAAAAATCACCACCGACTCACGTACTATTTTAGTATTCATTCACAGTGCTACTACTGAAAATAAACACAATTAACTGACCTATTTCTTCCCTTTTAGAAAGACAGCAAAGAGCAAGAATCCTTCATTTGTGTAGTCCTTAAAGCTTTTTCTTATTTTGAGATAGCAGCTCTCCAGTTGAATGTCTGTGGGAATGTTATGCCTGTGAGAGTGTGTACATTCCTGCATCTGAAACACAAAGGCTAACATTTGAATGTGGCTTTGGCAGAGACATGTACACATCCATGGTCTATACCCTGCATACTGTGCAACCTTCCATCTCTGCAATAGGTGCCTGGATTTCAGAAGGCCAGACCACCACCATCCCCTTATTGGTAAGCTAATTTCAGCCACTTACACTCACCCTTTCCTGACCATCTTATCTAGTACTTGACATGCTAACTGATCTTGCGTACTCTGAATTGCAGTACTTTATCTGTCCGTGCTACAGAGCTGGAACTCTACCATTCTGCTTCTGGTTTTGGCAGTGGAATCTAGTACTCCAAGATACTAAATGAACTGAGATAGTTACTGTAGGCAGAAAACTATTGTGGCTAACTCAAACACAGAGTTAGGCTTATTGTCAGTCAAATAAGTGATATGAATTTCCATATGGGCTTGGGCCTTTAGAATGCCAAAGAAGAATGGTAGTACAAAAAATTAACCTTAGAGCTGTCCTCTAAGATTAGGGTAAAGGTTTGAAGATACAGAGGATTGAATACAGGCACATATAAGGGCATGGAAATGTTACACAGCCACGTGCACAGATGTTGCAATGATTTCACAAAAACAAAACATGGCTTTGTAACTCACAACTCATGCTCAGTTTTAAAAAACAAACTACCCCCCAAATCCCAGTCTCAAGAGAAAACAAAATTTAAAGTCCATTCTTGATAATACAAACATTAAAGTCACTTCGCATAGCAAATTATTACAAATGATAGTGGATGATAATCTTAAGGGCAGCCACAGTGGTGCAGCAGTTAGCGTTGATGCCTCACAGCAAGAGGTTCTCTGGTTTGATCCTCGGCTGGGGTGCCTTCTGTGCGGAGTCTGCAAGTCCTCCCTGTGGTCATGTGGATTTCCTCCCATATCACAAAGACATGCTGTACGTGGATTGGACACACTAAATTGGCCCTCGGTGTGAGTGTGTGTTTGTGTGCCTTCTGTGGAAGGTTGTGTGCCGGGCTGGCAACTCAACACTGTAAAACTCTACTGCCAATCATGAGCAGACAGGTGACCCACTGTGGCGACCCCTAACTGGGAAAAAGCCGAAAGAAGAAGTGGATGATAATCTTAAATTCCACCTGTATGTGCAAAACCGTATAATAAAATGTGTCTATATTATAACAACGAATGATCAGATGATCAAACGTTGTTATATCGACCCCTAAATCTTGAATACTCAAAACAGCAAACAACCAGAACAGAGATTTTTTTTTACCAGGGGGAAAAAAAAAAAAAACACTAAATGAAGTGGGGGGTTGTGCCCCTCACACCCCCCTACTTAAATATACTAACTCTGAGATCGCACTACAGTGGAGGAAATGGCACAACCTAGATGGCCGGCCCAGCGATTTCTTTCCCTGGGAAAAAAATTGCTCTTCCAGCCATTCACTATTTTGCCGGTTCGACACTTAAGTGTTCAAACTAACAGCGTTCGATCATCTGATCATTCGCTGAACTAAAGTAGACCCTAATAAAATACCATCAAAAACTAGGAATGCTTCATAGGGCCAATAATTTTCTCACCAATGCAACTAAAGCTACACTTGCGACTCCTTATCTCTTTCCCACACTTCTTAAACGGCGCTCTGAGCCTTACTAACCTTCAGACATCACAAAAATCAAAACTTAAACAAAGCTATTAACAAAGTTGCTAAATTTGTAGCAAATAACCCTTAGAGCCCACAACTTTTTAGCACTAAAAAGCCTAATTTGGTTTGAACTACCCCCATCAACTAACCTATATACAGCTTCTTTCCACCTATAATGTTATTTAGAATCCCTCTGTTGTTCCAGCACTAAATAACATTCTACACAACTATGTTCCAAGTCAGCCATTATGATCTAATACCAAAAATTCCTGTTTGGGCACAAACCTATCAAATCTGGTGGACATTGTCTGTACTTGTACCATGTTGCTAAGGCCTGGAATGCCTTGCCTGTATCCATCAGGTTAGTTCCCTTCCTATCATCCTTCAAAACCATTCTGAAAGACTTCCTAGCCAAAAGCTGTCTGTGTTTTTGCCCAACACCAGGAAAAACTATATCCCTAAATATGAAGAAATACATTTTTATACCCTAAAGTTCCTTACCCTTCTTTCTTCACTCCCTTACGTCTATTTATGTCCACTGGCTTTCTTTCTAAGTATAACATAAACCTTCTTTTCACTTGATTCATATAGTAGTTCCTGTTTGTATTATACTACCTTACCTTTAATTTCTTTATAAACTGGCTACGATTTCTCTAAATATTAAATCATTGTTATAGAAACTATAACTCTTCTCAAGCAATGTGTTCATATTATATCTAATTTTGTATGATTATTTAAGCTGTAGTTATTTTTGTACATATTTAAGCTGTAGCTGTTTTTGTATTATGTTTAAAGATTGCAAAATTTTTGCTCCAAAAATGTTCTGCAATACCTTGGTGCTTTTCTCCCTGGGACTCCACTGAAAATGGGCACCTACCCTGTCACAGACTTTCCCAGTAATCAAATGTCAATAAATAAGTATATGTAAGTTCCGTAGCAAGTCAAATGTAAAGGGCTAATTATACAAGGGCCAATAATCCACCAATGATGTTTATTTGGAATTAGTTAAAATCTGTTCTCCCTACTCACCAACAATCATGTCATTAATGTAAAATCACTGTTAGGAGGAAGGCACGGGGAAAACTTCAGAAAAAAATGAAACATGGACATCTGTGGGGTAACATCAGCTATGGGAAGAGATATAATGCTGGTGAATCAGTTGACTTCAAAAAAGGAGACTTGTCTCATTCAGTAGAACCGTTCTGAAGCCTTAACTGCAACCTGAGTCTAGATAAGAGCTGTGTAAAAACTTTATAAATGAAGGCAATTAAATTAATATTGGACAATTCCATGCAAAGACACCTCAGGAGATACCACTCCATATGTATCCTGACAATGAACTGTGGCATATTTAAGAACAGTGGTTGCTGAAATAGGATGATGGTCCTCAGACTATGTTTAATTTCCTCAAGATATCAATAGTATATTCTCATGATAATGCATGGTACTTTTTTGCAATACAAATTTTACTTGCATTCATTATTTTCATTAAGTACTAATTTATTTAATGCTACTTTATAGATATGGAAAGAGTGAATCTGCTCGAAATGGATTCTGAGCTAATTTGCTACAGCCAGCTTAGCTTCATCTCCTTTTAATGGAAACACTGCCTTCAAGACTGAGTGAAGAACAGCTCACTACTCTGTCTAAAGCATTATACTTTACAGATATTCTCTTGCCCCATTGTCATGTTTCAATTTACACACTGCTTCTTGTTCCTTTACTTTCCCTAAGCTGTACTCTGCTCCTGTGAACTATAATTTCTGCAATACTGTTAGAAATCTATTGATCAGAGGTATTGTTATAATGTTAGCCACTTGTATGACATTTAAATCACAGTCTGTGTATAGAAAATAAAAGATGATACCCACTGGTACTAAATTTAGTCCATTGCATTCATTTGTATTAATACCTGATAATTTTTAGGTCAATACACTTTTTTTCTAAGTATGTGAAATGCAAGTAGTGCAAGACATTGCAGAAAAAAGGAATAATAATACATGCATTTAATCTAAAAATGGTTTTCCAAATACTTGGTGAAAGTGAAAATCTCATCTATGCAGTATCGGCTCAAAGAACAGGCCTCATGCAGAATTCTGAGAAGCTATGTTGTTGTGTCTTTCGGCTTTTCCCGGTTAGGGGTCGCCACAGCGGAACTCCGGTCCGCTAATGATTGGCAGTAAATTTTTACGTGCTGAGTTGCCAGCCCTGACGCACAACCTTTAACGAAGGTACACCCATTCACGCATGTCTCCACACAGAATATGCTCTAGCCGAGAATCGAACAGGACAACGTCTTACTGTGAGGTGACAATGCTACCGCAGCACCACCACCACAGTCTGAGAAGCTAGGTCATCCTTAAAAAACAAAGAAAAGTCTGGCAAGCTAAATAAGCAAGCTCTTTACATAAACTTTAAAGAATTCAGTATAACAACTTTTCCCTGTTTTCAGTCATCACTGCTTTACACACTGTTGGATTCTTTTTCTATGTTTATACCTCAGCATGGTGGAGCTTTTTCTGCAATTTAAGTACCTGGTCAATAAAAATGTAATGTGAGGAAGAGAACAGATGACTAACCAAATCAAAAATATGCCACTGTTTACATGCATATTCAATACACGAAGGCTGCACTGATTTGGACAAGTTTTAAAGTGATATGCAAAGTAGCAGAGTACTGTGAACAGCAGCAGCATACATTTCATCAGGAAGCATGATAAATATTGCCATTTCAGTGGTGCTGCAGTCTCATTTTCTGGAACGCTGGTTATTTCTGTCATCATTTTGGTTCTATTTTTGAAAAAGGACACATGCCAGGGTGGACACCAGTGTGCTGGTGATATTAAACTGACAGATGTTTGGATGCTTCAATCTATATTCAAATGATACGGTTGTTTAGAAAGCATGTCTCAGGGAAAGGCTGTTTGCACACCAAGAACTGCAATATTTTAGCAAGAAAAAAAAAAGAAATTAAGAAAGTGAATTCTAAAACATGTCAGTATCCATAGTTCAGGCAGTATGTTTCAAGGTCATCAACGGTGTATATTCTCCAAAGATACGTCATCTTCAAAGGCTTATATGCTATGACCGACTTGGAACATAGTTGTGTAGAGTGTATTTAGTGCTGGAGCAACAGACAGATTCTGAATAATTTTATAGGTGGTAAGAAGTTGTGTGCATGTTCGTTGATGGGGTAGTTCAAACCAAATTAGGCTTTTAGTGCTATATAGTTGTGGGTTCTGAAAGGGGTATCTGCTGTGAATTTAGCAACTTTGTTCAAGTTTGAATTTTTGTGATGCCTGAAGGTCAGTAAGGATGGGAGCACCATAAAAAAATGTGGGGAGGAGATAACTAGTGGAAAGTGTAGCTTTAGTGGTGTCACTGAGAAAGTTATTGACTCTATAAAGCATCCTGAGTTTTTCTTACACAATTTTGCATATGCAGATCGAATTTAAGAATATCAACCGCTATCATCCCAAATAATCTGCTATGAGAAGTGACTTCGATGGTTGTGTTATCAAGAGAGATGACTAAAAAATTTTTTTCATAGCAGAGGTTCTATAATATATTCTAGCTGAAGCAAATATTTTTAATAATTCTGCCCAACATTAACCATCTCAAGCTTCTTGTGTTTGTGTATGCACAAAAGCTTTGTATTCATCTTTACTATTGATGAAGAGTGCACTATGCAGCAGCAAGCAGGGTTGAACGATTACTGTGTGCAAATACATTCTAAATGAAGCTACAGTCATTTCAAATGAACATGCTGTGAGATGCAAGCATTTTTCTTTGCATAGTAGCTTTCTTCCAATGCTTTATTTTTATTACTATAAAACGTGAAGAATGTCAGTAATCATTTTCAAGCAGCTAGTAGCCTCATTTTATAACCCTGTATGACACAACACTGAGCAGAATGCTTTGGAGCATTTCCAATAGATCCTTGCACTCTTATTATGGAACAGGGCATAAACAGAGATTCTATCATCCAAGATGTATCGGAATGGCACAAGCCATTATGATTTTGCAACAGACTAGGCAAGCTGTTTCATTAGTAAAGTACTTCTGCACAATCAATCTACATACATTAGACAGTCACAATACCCATAAGAGCTACAGCCTAATACTGCAATATAGATATGTGTATGTAATGACTGCCAACATAAAGACGTAATCCAAAAGTGACTCATTTACTTGAACTGATCCTTTATGTTTATGGCATGATTCTGAGTAACAACCAGCAGATCAGATGGTTATTGTTATTTGAGAGGCAGATCAAATGCAAATGGTTTTACTGATGATAATAATACTTAAACATGACAGAACAGGCTTGAATTTTTTTTTCAGAAACAGATGGTAAATTCTCACATGAAACCATTTAAAATGTTGCCTTTTCTTGATGAGTTCCTCCACTCATATACAAATGCATATACACAGAGCATTTATTATTAAGGGATGAAAGAGCAAGGCAGGCGACTGTATGAAACCACATATATTTTCTGCTGAGTTACAACCTTTTTTTGCCCCCTTGAAAAATGTAGTCTGATAGGCTATGTTAAATATGTATGAAGTAAATAGAATCCGAGTCTTATGAACCTGTCTTCCACATTCTTTTCCTACACATTCATATGTCTTCTCCCTTGTGCTTGCGTGTCCAAGACTTCCTGAGCTGTCTTTTCACCGTTTTTATCTGTTTTCACTGTCCAGCCTATACACACCTCATGTAATCTTCAAGAACTTCTTTTTTCAAGGGGTCAAGCGTGACTTCACTCCCCACACCCACTTAATTACATATACTTGCTCCATGGTTGTGCAACCACAGAGAAAAGAGAAACAACCACATAGAATAAATCACTGCTGCATTGTAATTGTACTTGTGCATTGGTATCAGCAAGGTATAAATTATGCATTAGAATAATTTGTCTTATAATTCCTACCACCTTAACACCCTAAACCACACCAGCATTAATCCCCTACAGACTACCACACTTTTCACTCAAATGTCATCAAATCAAATATGTTTTAAACCAAATGAGTCTTGGATCAAATTTGTAGACATTTTTAGACTAAACAGATCTTAAATGATACATCATATATCTATATCCATATAGATATATCTATGTATTTATATAGATATAGATACACAAATCTACTCACTTTGATTGAGTAGTCCATACACCAGTCTTCAATAGTCCATACATTGACCTCTGAAATGTCGACCGCAAAAGGTTGACAAACCAACACTGATAGGTTACCATGCCTACACCTAGAAAAAACCTTGGCGCATGCAAAAAATAACTGTTTTTGAAGGGGAAAACCCCTCTGCACCTCCCACACCCCCTGCTAATTATATATACTAAGTCTGAGATTGCACAATCCCCAGGGAAAGGGAATATTTCCCTACCCAGGGATTGTTGATCTCCCAGACCTATCGACCATCTGTATACATCAACCAAATGCAGTCAATTAAAAAGATGTCACAAATAAGCATTTAGATCAAAAGCAGGGCGCACACACACACACATTTATACATACGACTCAAAACACCAGGAACAGAAACACATATTAGATAGATTTTTTTTTTTGGCATCTAAGTATTTTCCCAGAAATCCACAGATCCTCATCAGATCTTGAGGAGTACAATTCCAAAGTTACTGTGGAAGTAAATATTCCAAATTTTAAGCATTTGGATTCTGTTTGTGGCTTTTGTAATGTAGAACTGATAGATGCATGTTAGCTCTGCTTGGTACTGCTTACTTCAACAAGTGCACTCAATATGTGGTCTGCTGGTACCTATATAATAGAGTAGCTTATGTTAAAATATGATTTCTAGGAAACCAGATCTCAGTGGAATCAACCCAGCAAGCGTGTCTTGCTTCAAATAACCCCTGTTGTCTTTGATATGAAAGCATAGCATACCATATCATATATGCTGTACTGCTACCATGGTGCCAGGCACTGATACTTCATATTCAGTCCAATCCTTTCAATAAGATGAAGTCATCATGGAGCTGAAGGAAAATGCATCTCCCAATGCATGTAGGGTGAGACAAAATGTCAGAGAACTAACAAACTGGGTCATTAGTTACCTCTGTTTTCCCATGGCATTTCCTCCGATGCACCTAGCATATGTCATGCAGCCATGGGGCTTTTGATTTATGTATTTATTTTTGACTTTATTTGGTTAATTGTGTGGCTGTGCTGATACCGGCACACCCCTTGCAGTATCCTTATTAATGACTAGACCTTTACTTACTTTCTTCATTCCCATACAACTAACTGCTTATACTCTATTAGTGGCAGGGTTGTTAAGAGAAGCATCTCTTATAACCTTCCTGATATATCCTACTCATCTATTAATCTTAATGACATCACTCACATTGCTCATGATATAAAATGATAAACTGTTTCCAAGCACTTCGGAGATTTTGAACACTTCATGTCCAGGTTTATAACAACATTCTTTGTGTTTGCTTCTTGCTGTGGATATAGTTTTTTTTAAGTCCAACTTTCTGTACCTATGAATATTTGATTAGGTTTGGTTTGAACACCAAAATAAATATGGTGGTTGCCATAATATCCCTATACAAGGTTCCAAGGATGTCTGTAGAAGCAGTGCCCTAGCATATGTTTCTAAGTACAGGGAGAGTAACACGGCCCCTGTGCAGGTGTCCTTGGATGGGAATTTTGACAATAACCTGAGAGAATAAATGAGTTGTAATAATAATCAATTGCTGAGTCCTAAGAATGAGTGAGAACAGTGTTCTAAGAATGAGAGTGGGAACAGTGTTCTAAGAATGAGAGTGGGAACTGTGTTCTAAGAATGAGAGTGGGAACAGTGTTCTAAGAATGAGAGTGGGAACAGTGTTCTAAGAATGAGAGTGGGAACTGTGTTCTAAGAATGAGATTGGGAACTGTGTTCTAAGAATGAGAGTGGGAACTGTGTTCTAAGAATGAGAGTGGGAACTGTGTTCTAAGAATGAGAGTGGGAATAGTGTTCTAAGAATGAGAGTGGGAACGGTATTCTAAGAATGAGAGTGGGAACAGTGTTCTAAGAATGAGAGTGGGAACAGTGTTCTAAGAATGAGAGTGGGAACAGTGTTCTAAGAATGAGAGTGGGAACAGTGTTCTAAGAATGAGAGTGGGAACAGTGTTCTAAAAATGGGAGTGGGAACAGTGTTCTAAGAATGAGAGTGGGAACAGTGTTCTAAGAATGAGAGTGGGAACAGTGTTCTAAAAATGGGAGTGAGAACAGTGTTCTAAGAATGAGAGTGGGAACAGTGTTCTAAGAATGAGAGTGGGAACAGTGTTCTAAGAATGAGAGTGGGAACAGTGTTCTAAAAATGGGAGTGGGAACAGTGTTCTAAAAATGGGAGTGGGAACAGTGTTCTAAGAATGAGAGTGGGAACAGTGTTCTAAGAATGAGTGGGAACAGTATTCCACTACAGATTTCCAAGCACAGGAAGAGAAATACCAGCACAATAATAAAATATTGCAACAAAGAAGTGGTAATAATTTCCTTGCATTACAGGTAATAATAGTCCATAAAGTTTCAAAGGATGATAGAGGAAACAGTGTCCCCACAGAGGATCTAGTGATAGGAATGTTAACAGTGCTCTTTTCCAAGGATGATAGTGGTAATCATGTCCCTTTACAAGTTTTAAGGGATGTCTGCACTAACAAATACTGCTACAGTTAAGATTCCATGACATGCAACTGCTAAAAATACCATGTTGCAGCTCTCTAGGTAGAAGAGTGGTAACAATGTTTTTTCTACCATTTTCATAGGAGTGGAGTGGTTATTAGAATATCCTTGTACAAGGTTCTGGCATGATCTACTGAATGCATACTGTATTTGATGAAAGTGTGTCTGATGCAGGACATGTAAATCCTGGGGGATGTTGAGAAAAACACCAAAGCTAACAAGAGGTGTAAGTGACTGGACTTGTCTGTGATCAGCTGTGCAAATTTGTATTCTTAAATACTGCAGAGATTAAATGGGGGAGATCTGAACCATAATGTGAAATGAATGGTAAGAATGGAATTCTCAAGGTATAAATGCATTTAAAAATACGGAAAATGAGAAAAGAGTGCAGTGGAGAATTATGCAGTCTAAGGGAGACTATTTCTGTATACAGACTGGCCTTTTGAAATTTTGTCCATACAGGTGATCAACCTTTTCTTTGGAATTTGGTGCAAAACAATAATGAAAATTTGTCTGTTTTGATCAATGCATTACCTAGTTAACAAAGTACCCAGACAGTCAGTGATTTCCAGAATAGGTGGGATACGCAGAAGTCTGAACAGATGAGAAATAAATATATGAAATTTATACCAGGGTTGACGTAACATTCTCTTCTGCTAGCTAAGTATCATATTTTTGTAGAAATCTCAGAGACATCAACCACATCACTGAAATCTTGCAGATTTGACATACAAAAATAGACACGAACTTAAACATAGCGTAAATTGAAGATGTCTGCATCAAGCCCAGTTAGTATGCCGCATATGGATTTGTAAGGGAAGTTTATATAATAAAGTAGACTTGGATGACAGGACAATTCAGTTTATATCAATTCTGATGTGATAAGCCAGAAATGAATAGCTGTGAAGCACCATGTAAAAACTTTCACTTAAGTCATATGGAACCCAGTAGTAAAAACAGACTGAAGCTGCCACTGGACATCTAGAGTGTGTGAGGATGTGCATATATGTATGTGTCTCTGTACTTACATGCTCAAAGAATGTAATATGTAGAAGTTTTTATTTTAAACTACATTATTATTCAGTATTCACAGAAGTGCAAAACACTGTCTTAATTAAGAATGTGCTGGCTGTATTTTACCTCTTTTGTTCTGTGACGGCATTGCTTCACATTGATTTCAGACCTAAATAATTCTGTCCTCCTTTTGTCCTGAATGCCCTGGCACCTGACCACATGTTTAATGAGTTCCTGACTATGTGAAATGCCTAACAGTGCTGTTTATTGTTGCTGCCTACAGATGACGCTATAAGTGGAGTACCGCTGATAAGCTTTACCTTCATTTGACATCATCTGATCTTTTAAGCTTAGCCATATGTTTTCATAGACCCCCTAAGGCCACATGCCATTTGATGCATGACTGCATAGTTTCACAAGATGACAATCATAAAGAAAACTCCAAAGATAACTGAGACATTGGCCTTGTGCCTAGAGGGTAGCAAATATGATGTTATTGCAACAGACAGTACTGTTTGTTCAATATGAAGTATAGACATGCAGGATCTGCAGGATCTGCATTACTCAGTGATCAATATTTTTCTTACATCATTTTTTTTATTAATTTTTCAAATATATGCATATAGACATCAAACCACATCTCCTAAATCCACCATTATAAAATGTGGTTTATTTGCATATGACAACTGTACACTTCATTTAAGCTAATGAACTGACTGTTTGCTATGAACCTTTTCTCTTCCATTTCTCTCCCACCCACCAGACTTTCCAACTAAATTTATTATGTCTTTTTACATAGCCCTTTATTTTCAGTATATCAAAAGATCTCCATGCCTTTAAATGTTCATAGGATCATAGGAGGTTACTAGGCTAATGGCCCTGGGGCCCTGACAATCCTAGCCAAGAGTTTATCCTCAAAAAAAGGAACCTGAATCAGCACCTGTCACCCCTGTCAGTGAGGGTTACAGGTGGAACCCCTGGGACAAATTTGTGGTTTCCCATCCACTCATCAAGGTTGCCACTGAAGAGGGTCAGCAAAGTACTCTGTTTGATGTGTATGAGGAGTCTACTCCAGAGTCATTCCATCAGCTTTTGTTAATGTTACATATTAGATGTAGGCTATTTGATCGGGTAATGCATGAGGAGTTAGATTTATGAATATGGAGCATCTCTACTAGGGTGGGGTGCAAGATGGCCTTGCAGGTGAGACACAGAGGCCATGGATTTTCTTTGTGAGGTATTTGTGGCCCTTCCAGCTGGTGCAGGTGTTTGGAGAAGTACATACCAAACGGGGCATTGTACTCAATTTTTGGCCTAATGAGGGAGGAGTACAGAGAGGTAATAACCTCCTTTTTTCTGGATGCAATCTCTTTACTTATGAGATAAATCAAGTAAAATACTTTTCTGACCACTGCCACTACATGATGGTTGAATGTGAGATTGTTGTTAACCTGTGTACCCAGGTATCTCACCAGAGGTTGTGTGCTTAGCAGGTTGCTGTTGATGTGGTAGTCAGTAGGGGCGCCATGCCAAATGGTATGATAATACATTTTTTTGTGTTTAACTTAAGGCCATGACTTTGGTACCAGTCATTTGTTGCTGTGAGACCCTCCTGTAGTATGTTAACATCATATGGGGAGTCAATGACAGCACCCAACTTACAGTCGTCCTCAAACTTGGTCAGCCACAGGCCTTTATCTTTGCCTGGACTTCTTAGATGTAGATGGCAAACAGTTGGGGTCCCAGGACAGATTCCTGGGGAACACTCTAGTGACAGGTCTGCTGAAGGAGGTGGGGGCACCTATTTTGACCTTGTGGGTCCTATTGTCAAGCCAGTTGGCCACACATCTGATGAGATAGGGACTTACACCAAGTTGTGTTAGCTTAGCGATGTTGCCTGGTGGGGGATTGTGTCAAAGGATTTGGCCAAGTCAAAGTTATGAGGTCCATAATAATATGCTCCATGGCTTTACAGATCAGACTTGTCAAGCTAATGGGGCGATAGTTTCCAGGGTCAGTAGTGGCACCACCTTTGTGCAAGGGGCTGACAATGGTAATTCTTTACTCTGCTGGAATGAAGCCTGTACTTAGATTGTAGCTGAATGGGTGCTCAATGGTGAGGCTATTCTTGGTGGACATGGTGCAGGATACAGCCTGGGATACTATCAGGTCCCATGGAAGCTGTGTTCTTTGTCTTGGATAGGGCCTTTAACACTTGATCTATGGAGATGTGAGGTGTGCGACAAGTATCGAAGGATGTCGAATAGACCTTTGGGGGGGACGGGGGTGTGAAGTTTGCGCTGAACCTAGCAGGTTGGCTAAGTCAACAGGATCAGTGTAAGTGGCACTGTTAAGAACTAATTTGGAACAAAACCTAGGCTTTGCCATGGAGGTCCCTGACATAACTGAAGGCGGCTTTGTGGTTACCCTTTGTTTCACAGGCTAGTTTTGATTTATAATTGTCTTTGGAGGATTTCACTAGTGATCTAATCTGCATATTGAGGCTAAGGAGGGAGTTTTTCAAATTGAGAATTTGTGCCTCTTTACCCTTGGACAACAGTTTCTTCCTTTTGTTGTAAAGCCAATTGATAGCGGATTCCATCAGATTTATGTTTCCTTGAGGAGCAGGTTTTAGTTCTGTTGGGTATAGCTCAGTCAATGCAGTTGTACAGGTGCTTGTATACTGCACTGGAGTACTGTTGAGCATAGTTGTCTGCACTCTCTGAGGGGGGCAGTGGTGTGAAGATACTGATACCCTCCATTAGAATGTTGTAGCCAGTTTTAGCTTTTGAGAAGCTTTTTAGCCTGGTTACGGTTGGAGGGAGGGGTGGTTGGACAGGATAGAAACTTCAAATGAGACAGACTGATGGTCTGATTTCACCAGGGAAAAACTTATGATGGGGGTGGTGCACCATTCGCCCATGTTGGTGAAAACCATGTCCAGTATGTTATCTCACTTTGTGGAGGATGAGATGAGCTGGTCTAGTGCGTTAGAACTGATGAATTCAAGGAATCATTGGGTGAGTGCATTAGAGCACGAATAGTTCACCCAGTCTATAGTGAGTTAGTTGAAGTCACCAAGGATCAGAGTGTTAGGGGATTACCTTGATGGAGTCAAGTAGGTCCAGATAAGAGGACTGGATGTTCTGAGTCATGGAGAGGGGCTATAACTTAAATGGGTGTCTTACATATTGTCAGTTGCACCTGGAGTAGTTCTAGTGCATCATGTTAGCAAACGAGTCTGAAGGTGTGCCTGTCCTTAATGAAAATACAGAAAACACCCTTAGTCTTCCTGACCTCATTTTGTGGTCAGAATGTGTGGAATGAGGTATAGCCTGGTAAGACAAGGGTTCTGTTTGCCACCTTGAACCAAGTTTCCATGAATGCACAGATGTTGGTATCTTCCAGTGCAAGGAGAGCCTCCAGTGAGTGCATTTTCAGGTTAAGGCACCTAGCATTAAGCAGCATGACTTTCAATTTGCATTTTAACAGATCTTTTATGTTGGAACATTTGTCTTTGGGACATTTTCTGTTTTCTACTGCTTTTATCCCTTTTTTGAATCTCAGAAAAGCAACCGTCAGTACTACAAAACAATTTTCACCTATAAACTAATACCTTCTTCTGTTACCTCTATTATTCCTCTCTTGTAACCTTTCCACTCTCTCGCTCTTTAACCCACATTGCTGGAAGCATGATCTCCCTCCTCTTTTTACCATTCTATCTACCTTTTACAACTTCAGTCCCAGATAAGCACATTTACCAGCTCTTTGCAACTATCTTAGCATAAATCTGGTTCTATATTTCCTTCATATGCTCTCAACATGTTTGCTTGCATTTGCAGTCCCTCAAATGTAAACTTTCTGCTTCTGTCTTGCCACATCTGTAACATGTAGTCTCTATCCATCTGCCTTCTGCTCTCTGTTTCTTGGGTATCCTGTGTCATCTATGCACCAGCCTTGGATGTCAGTCGCAAACAGGTCCTACTGCTTTTGAACTCAATTACTTTCCACTTCCCCTCCACACACTGTTTGTCTCACATATATCACGTTCTTGTACCCATGACACTAATCATCTACATCTCACTTATTCATTCCAATTCCCACCCCTAGATCACTAGATCTTACCAGTCATACTCTTACACCATGAGATCCACCCATCCTCCCTCACTATCTACCTCTTACATCCTCTTCGTAGGCCTCTACATTCTCTGTTTTGCACTTATTAACACTACCACCCTACATGATAAAAAGACTCTCACCTTAAAGTGAAAACTCTTCAATATTTCTTCATTATTTTGAAAACTCCCTATCTGCACCTTATTATACAAATACTTTATCTTCATCAAACCTTTCTCTCTCCACTGCCTTAGGGTACCTCCAAAGACTCTCTTTTGATTAATAACATTTTTATTTGATGATACTCTTTCTAGTGTCCAGTGATCAAGCAACTATCATTTTTTTAACAAATCCCACTTGCTCTACCTCCAATCTGTCCCAGAATTCTTGCACAGATCTTAACATCAGTGTTACATAGGAAAATGGTATATAGTTTACCAGAACTTCCTGTCTTCGTTGTCCTATATAGACAATCACTATTTCTGCTGCTTTCATTGATACATGTACACTCAGAAACCTTTCAAGTACATGGACACTGCTGTTTCTACTAAGCAACATCATCTTACTCCATGTCCACCTTCTGACACTTCCAACCTTCTTCATCCTTATTTTTCCAGTTCTCTACCTTTTAATACATGATCCATATTAATTGCCAATTATTATTTGAAGTTCAGCATTCCCATCTCCTAACTGCTCCATGTAACCTCATATTCCCATCCTATACTATCAAAAACTCCCTAGATCTCAATTTATCAGATGAACGTGTTGCTATACTCTTAACCAGATATAACACTGAAGGTAATATTGTGTCCGAATCTCTTATATTCAACACCAGAAAATACCAACCTTATTTTCACAGTTAGTTCTTCATGTTTTTATTACATATATCCGCCACTTAAAAACTCCCCAAATCTAAATATTTATTGCATCCTTTCTGGAGGAACAGACCAGACTTGCTATTTTCTCCATCTCTTGTTATCACTGTTAATTTGTGTCAATGATACTTTAGCACCATTTCATTATTAAAGGCATCAAAACTCTGTTACCTGCAGCAGCATCTGATAAAACAGTCATCAGCTAACATGTCGGTGATACCTCACTTTCCTTTATCTTATGACCCATGTATTAGCTCCTTTAACTAAAAGGGATGAAGCAGGTAACATGGGTATCCTTGTATCATATCTTTTTCAGACAGACTCTTTGTACTTTCACCACTGATTCAAATTATTACCTCTCTCTCTCTTCATAAAATGTATCACCCATTTAAAAAACATTTCAAAACATCCTATTACCTGTTATGATACCTGAAATAAAGAAAGCATCAGCTTCCTGTATTAAATGATGTTGAATGTCCATTAAAATGGACCTCACCTGCCTCCTACAGTCCCTCTTCAATTCATCCTACAAGACTGAGCAGCAACATGCAGTGATAATCAAACAAAATCTAACTGCAGACACTAACGATAAAGCAACAGACTTTTTTTGGCAAAACTCGCAGGCTCTACCTTCAGTCTAAGTTCTACCACTCTTGGGCAGACCTTATGATCTGTGTTACACAGGTAATGTGTCCATAATTTGCCTGACATTCCTGGCTTCTTTTACCTTTATATAGACACTCTGATTCTTGTTCATCTTCCCTATTCAGAATCCCAACATGAATATTTACTACAACCCAAACTACTTGTATTACCAACATTTTATAAATCTCTATGGCTCCCAGCCTTTGATTTTTTTAACATAGTCTATAGTTTCAATGATTGCTACTACTGTGACACTGGTAAATGAGATAGGTTGGATACATTTAATAGCAAAGGGTCTTTCCACTAAATCACAGTAGAACTTCCCAGGGTTAAAACTTTATGCCATTTTAATTTACACTCTTATCCTTTCCTTTGCCTTGACACCTACTATCCATACCTGTTTCTTCAGTTCTTTCAATTTCCCTACCAAGAACTTAGTTTCTATTCCTTCATACAGCCATCGCACACACATCTCTGCTTAAATACGTATTTCCTCTTCTTCTCCTGTAATATTCTTTCTTAGTTCCTTAATAATTTTGATTCTTTCATTTTGCCCCCTTCTCCTCCTCTGCTCTTTGCAATTGACAACATTTAAGTTTTTGTATTCTTTCCTTCCTGGATCTGTTGACCCCTCCACCCTTGATAATACAGTAACTCTGCCCTGCAGGCTTGCTTTTACACTGTTGCATTGTTTCACACCTAACACTGCTCTCTCCATTCCTGTTACTTTTCAAAGCAACCATGACCATACTATGCACCCTTTCCACTTCCTCTGCCCATCTCAACACCTTGGGTTCCATTTCCAATCTCTGTACTCAAACCCTTATGTTTTCCATTTCATAACCACCTCTGCATTATCTGACACTCTCCTTTCTAAAATCTCCTTCTGTGTTACATCCCATCCATTTATATTGCAAAAACCTTTCTAATGTACTTGCTTTTTTTCCTTTTACTCTCATTTCTAACACCTTTTTTTTTCCATTTTTTGCATATGCATGGGGTCATAGTGTCACTTCAACAGTGACAATCATCTACAGACAAGGTTTATACAGCTTTTGTCCGCCACATCTCTCTCAGCATAGGTCTACTGATTCCAATTTATTCATATTATAATCTAATACGTTTCAGTTTTTTTTGCATTGCAATGTAGCTTCCCATATAGTGCATCTAACACTAGACATAACTTACTGTCCATTTGCCCTCCCACCAGAGTATTCATTTTTTTCAGTTATCATCCCATACCTTTTCTAGATAAAACTGATGGCATTAAGGGCAGAAGGGTGATCCACGAGGTCATGTAATCAAATTAAACCAATCTTCACCTGACAACTTTACTAACACACTCCCTTTTTGTAGAACTATTGATACAACCTACACTTGAAGTAGATATTTTTATGTGTCTGCCCCCCCTCGATAATGACTCGTATCACTCCAGATTAGCAGAGTAGTCAGTCATCTGCCCAGTCTACTCCTTTCTCTAACAGTTTCCCTATCTTCCACCCAATCCTTCTGTCTTATGCCCTTTCTTAGTGTATCTACACATCTTCACCCAGTCAGCATTCTAAACATTTCTTTACACATTTGTCTTGCTTGCATATATGCATTCAGTTCACACAATTTTCAAAGACATTACCTCCAACATAAATTTCTGGCAGCTTAGTTTACCCCTTATATATACCTTCTATGGCATATTATATTGCAATTCTAGCAATAATCAGATCAACACTATACCAACTACTTCCATAATGAAAACAGATTGGAAAACTTCCAGAAGTATACCTCACAAATAAATGCTTGCCTCATTTAACTCGCAAGAAATCTCTAACGAGATATAACCCGTCAGACTTCTCGCCATATACTTTGTATCAATGAACCTAGCTGGCATTTTAGCATAATACAAAAATATAACATGTCTAAATTTAAATCAGTACAGTGCAATGCACATAACATACCTGCAAAAGTAAAAGTTATTACTCTCTCCACATAATATAGAACACAGTCCCAAAAAATTTAAGAGAGGCGTGTTACACATTGAAGAAGTTAACATATATACATGGTCAGGTCATAAAAACACATTTTTATTCATACAGTCACCCTCCAATTATTCTCCACCCCCCCATTCATCCAAAAATTCAAGTGATTTTAAAAATACTTGCTGGAAAAAATCCAGGTTTCAATTTAAATAGATGAAACCAGTCCTGAGCAACATTCAGTTGCTTTTCAATACTCTTCAGTTGCCCTTGGTGCATTGTCCTGGGTCAGAACCCACGGTTTCAACTGTTTCTGCTGCATTGCTCTGGGACAGAACCTACGGCTTCAGCTGCGCCTGGTGCATTGCTCTGGGATAGAACCCAAGGCTTAAGTTGCCATCATAGATACCGACTCAACAGACAGCAACTTGCACAGTGACAACTATATATATTTTAGGGACATATTACCTGCTTTAGTAAATGGCTGCAGATTATTGCTTCACATTTAGTTACTATACAATGAGTAAAATTACTATCTGGGCATTTGTTTACATGTACAGGAATATAATATGAATGTGAATGTGTATTTATCCTAACCGTAGGGACTGATGAATGAAAATGATAAAGCCAATTACATGGCACGATGTGCAAATATTTTACTAATGACACCACTCTACCTGCATCAGCAAGCATTTATCACCACTTTAACCAAGTTAAGAAAATTCCATCACATTCACACTAAAAAAAACTGGCTCCGTCTCCACCCATGATAACATTTTTTAATTTCAAATTTCTGCCACCATTTAACAATCACATCCCCATTTCTCCTGTTAACAAGACATTTAGCTTGTAAGAGGAAATGGGTATGCCCCCCCTCAATTTCATAATCATGTCCTAGCAATCAACATAAAGCAATAATGTCCTAGCAATCAAACTAAAACAATAGAATGGCCACTCAGATAAAACTAATACTTAATGAACACAGCTTTCTGCATTTATTAATTATTATGCATTTTAGAGAGGACATTGTCTGTCGTTTTTTTTTTTTTTGTGTTTAACTTGTTTTGTTTTCCTTCTCATGAGACTGGACAGGTAGGAAGCATCTGAAACCCCAACCTCATGGTGTCACTATACTAAGCATGGTGAAGAGGGTCTGCACAGCCTTCCACAAGCTCACTGGAAATAGTTGATTTTCCACTAGAGAAAGAACAGAATACTTCTTTTTCTTGGCATCTGCACATTCAAAATGCTGAAGCAAGACTCTGTGAATAGGGCAAACATTCCAGACATTCTTTGAGTAAGTGAAAACTGTCACACATGATCTTGAAATCAGTGGAGGCCATGATTTAAAACAACAAGGAAGGGCAGAAAATAAGAACGAAATATGTGGGGGTCTGGTTTGTTTGACATAACAAATATATTGCACTGTCAGATAAGGGATTTTTATTCTTAACTTGTGGCTTACCCCAAATTTTTTCACAGGGTAAGTATGCAGTTGGCCAGCATGGGGAAATTTTCCCTTTTCCCCACTGTAGTGTGATCCAGGAGTTGATATATTTAGTTGTGGGGGTTTGACATATTGAGAGCGTTTCCTTGTTCCATCTTGGCCCAGTGTATACTTAATCTGTGAAAAAATTCGGTAGTGTGACTATTTGGTAAAGTAACGGTCTGTGGCTGTCATCTTGGTAAAGATGTCTTTGGATAAGTGGGCTTTTGATTATTAGAAGTAGATCCGTATGTATCTATACACACACACACACACACACACATATATATATATATATATATAGTTTATTCATATAAAACTAAATGTATACTTAATAGATTCATAGGAGATTTACAGTTCATAAGAATTTACTAGGCTAATGGCTTAAGAGTCCTTACGAACCTGGTCGGTATAACCTGATTTTACCCAATATGTGTTCCCTAGTGGCATAGTCTTTGTGCATATGCCTGAAGTATTTTATTGATTGCAACTGTCCATAATGGACATAGGCACTACACCCAGGTGTGAATTTGTGATTCTCCATCCATTGATCCAAACTGCATTTGAAAAGGGCTAGGGAAGGGCTCTGTTTAACATCAACAGGAAGCCCGTTCCAAAGAAGGCGTAATCTCTGTGACATATATCCCTCTCTTCAACATGTTTTGTTTGAGTCACTGACTAGGTTTAGATCCTTAGATCAAGTGACCCTGATGCTGTTTGTCTTGCAGATGTATAGCAGCTCCATCAAGGCAGGAATTGTGAATGCCATGTAGGTTATGCATAGGTCACCCCTTAATAGTCGGTAGGAGACAAAGTAAAGGGATAGGGCTTTTAGTTTATCCTCATATGACATGTTAACACCCTGTATTTTCTTTGTGAGGAACCTCTAGGGTTGCTCCAGCTGTTTTAAGTGCCTAGTCAAGTACATGCCAAATGGCACATTGTACTCCATTACAAGTCTGAGGTCTCAGTACAGTGGGACTATGACTTTCTCGAATCTGAATGCCATACCTTTACTTATACATTGTGCCTCATAGAAGGACTTCCTCACCACTCTAGACATATTGGGGTCAAAGTTCAGGCTACTATCTATACGTGTACCTAGAATTCTCTCCTCTGTCTACTCTTAGGGGTGTGCTATTAATGCTGTAGTTTGCAGAGTCATTGGTTTTCAAAGGGTATGACACTGCATTTTTTTCATATTTAGTTTTAGGCCATGACTCTGCTAACAGTCATGTGTCTTATTTAGACCCTCCTGAAGGATATCTATATCACTGGGGGATTCGATGATTGCCCCCAACTTGCAGGCATTGGCAAACTTTGTCATCCAGAGGCCTTCCACATTAACTTTGAGTTCAGAGAAATATATTTCAGTCAGGAGTTGTCCCAGCACTGGGCCCTGTGGAACACCACTACTAATGGACCTGGTAGGTCCTGATTCAAGCTGTTTAAAAGGCAACCTGATATACTGTCAGGCCCTATTGAAACTATGTTTTTAGCTTTGGAGAGCACAGTGGCAATCGTTTTTTTAGTGATAACTGCCAGGGGAATGATGGACGGTATTTCATGAGGGAGAGCTGTGGGTTATGGTGAGGTAAAATTTGAGATGAATTTGTTGGCTAACAGATATGCTATATCTTCTGGCTCAGTATAGGTGATGCTGTACACAACTAATTCTGCACCTTGTTGGCTGTTGCCTTTAAGATTGTGGACATAACTGAAACATTCCTTATGGTTAACCTTAACTTTGAGGCTATTTTTTGCCTCAAATTCTGCTTTCAGAGTCTTGACTAGTTCCCTGATTCACTTGTTTAGACTAATGAGTGACCTTTTGTTCTGTTTTGGGCATTCCCTCTTACTTCTCGAAATTATTTTTTTCTTTTGTTGAACAGCATATTAATACAAGGGGTCCAACAGGGTGGCGTTTTTGTGGTTTGCCCTGTGCTTATTTTGCTCCAGTACTGATGTTTCTATGTAGTTGTTTATATGGTCATAAAGGGCTTTTGTGTACACCTCTGCATAGGTTTCTGTGTCTTCTGGTTTTGGGGGAGCTTGGAAACTAGCCATGCCATCACTTAACAGCAAGTAGTTTACCTTAGAAAAGTTATTTAAAGTTTTTTTTAAGTTAGATGGGAGGTCTAGTTTTACCTTTATTTCAAAGGAGACCACTATGTGATCTAATCTTAGCAGTGAAGACATCACATTTGTGAGTACCATATATGAGATATTTCTACCCTACTGGGGGGTGCAGACTAACTGCTCCAGAGCATTTGAGTTTACAAAGTCAAAAAATATTTGGGCCTGCATGTTTGTGACTATGCATGTCTCCCAGTTAATAGAGGGGCAGTTAAAATCACCCATGAGAATGGTATTGGACTGGATGGTGACTGATTCTCCTAACTTCAGGTATGATGTATGGGTTTCCTGGTTCATGGTGGGGACCTGTAATTAGAAAGAATATGGTAATGTATTTTTCCCATAGTTAGTTGGACATGGAGTAGCTCAAGCATTTCACACTGTCTGACCACCATTAAAGTGTGGTTACTCTTTATGTGGATAGATACACTTCTGCCTTTTGCTCTTTCACGTTTAGTAGGTGGTTGGAATGTATGAAAGACAATAGCCATGCACAGCTGGAGTGCTTTCCATGGCTTTGAATCATGTTTCATTAACTGCACAGATATCGGCATTCCCCAGGGTGAGTAGCACTACCAGGGAGTGCAGTTTCTTGCTGAGACTCCAATCATTGAGCAGAAACACCTTTAGTATGTCCTAAGTAGCTTTTGCTATGCTAGATTGTTTCCCTGTTTGGCACTGCCTAAAAAAGATAGTATAGGGGTGGATACTATTTTTGCCAATATCCAAAAGCCTAGTGGTGACAGGTGAATGTGGCCTGTCAATCATGCTCTCCCAGGCTGACAAGTATTGGACCCATTTTAGAATGACACCAATAGCTAAGCCAGTTACTAAAGTGGATAATTTTCTGTTGGTATTGTGGCATCATCCTTGGAGATGGCTGAATGTTACTCAATGGTAGGCTCATACCTGCTTCTGACACATTCTGACAGCTCAATAATGTCTCTCTTCATATAGTCCAAGGACGTATGTCTCAGGTCATTTAAGCACACATGGATTATGACAGAGCAATACTGGTACTTGGGAATAGGTGAACCGAGTGCTTGAGTGATCTGGCAGATTCTGGCCACTAACAAACACCTAACTGTAACCTTCACATTAGCCAGTCTGGTATGAGGGACATCAGAGTCTCTCACAATGGAGTTTCCCATGATCAAACTATTGGGTTGTGTTTTTTTTTTTTTTTGCCTTATTAGCTTTGTAATTGAGACACAATGGGATGTGGCTTTGTGTGTCCTGATGGGAATTGTTTGTGCACATGGGAGCTTCTGAGGTTTTTGCCTGAGAGGCATTTGAGGTTTGGGTAAGTTACATGTTAGCATCTTTGCATATGTGGGTCCATGTGTCTGGTCCTTTGTGGGTGCAGTGAATGGTGTTTGTGTCAGTCACTGACAACCCGTTTGTTGTTTTGTATTTATCTGTCCAAGAATTAAGTGGTTCTCAGTGTACATAAAGAAGTTCCTGCACTGCCTCGGGGGGCCCGTGTCCACCAAGCTGGATGCAGAGATAGCTGGAGAGTGCCTATCCATGGTTGCAGGTCCTAATGAGTACTTAACAAGAGGTATGAGTGGAGGGTGTTTATTACCAGACATTGGATGG
Source organism: Protopterus annectens (assembly GCF_019279795.1). NCBI lineage: Eukaryota > Metazoa > Chordata > Ceratodontiformes > Protopteridae > Protopterus > Protopterus annectens. Next base: position 516,016,801 of record NC_056749.1, read on the forward strand.
GTGCTTATTTGGTGTAATATACAACTAACCTATCCAGCGATGCTGCCAAGCACCCAAACCAAATGTTCTTTGAGCAGTGATAGTCCTGGGTGCTGTAATAATGTAATATAAACCTAACTCACCATGCAAACTAGGTGCCCTGTGAGTAGTGCAGGACTGCGGTAAAGTTTCGAGGCAGTTTTTACAGGGAAATTTCAAATTCTGGTGATTGCATATATACAAGGCACCACTAACATATGACTTTCAACAATCTGTCTGAATGATCATTTGATAGGTACTCAAATACATATATCTACATAATACATATTTCCAAATATTCATATGGATACATATACATAAATGTGTGTGTGTGTATATATATATGTATATATATATATATATATATATATATATATATATATATATATATATCAGTGCACACATACACAAACTGAAACCTGTTAAAACAGCCTTATACCAACTCTAATATGACTTACCAGTGTCATGTCATGGTGTACTTTGAGGGCGATGATGTAGGGCTTTGGGGTTTAATGATAAAAGGAGGAGGTTGTAGCACTTGTTTCATACATGTCCCTGCAAGAAACTCAAAAAGAGTGAGAGGTCTTGTTCTGTGACCCTGATATCAGACACTTCTGAAGTGTGTTCATATCAAAACAGCACAAAACTACACACATTTCAGGGTCTGAAGAGTTCAGAAAGCATTTACATGCAAAATAATGTGTCATGGGATGAAGCATGCCAGTTCCTTAAGTGATCCAGCAATGTCTAGTAATTTTTCTTCCTGAATGCTAAACGGACATCATAGGGTCCAATGTCAAAAGTGACAAGGAGGAAGTTCATTGTGAATATTTGAAATAATTCTTAATGGAAAGGATGGTAAAACAATGGAATAGTAGGGCAGAAAAAAGCATAGAAGGTACAGCTGAAGAACTCAAAACAGAAATGCAACTGAATAATGTGCGTCAGGTGTAAAAGCAGGAGCATCATACAAATAGGTAATCTAGTGCACACAAACGCGCTCACGAAGGTACATTCCAATACCCTGAAAAGAGTTTATGAAAAATTGAGCCGAACAGAGTGCACTGGTTAGCATTTCTGCCACATAGCTCCTGGTTCTTTGGTCTGGTTCCTAGCTGGCTTTCCTTCAGTGCAGAATTTGAAAGTCTTTCAGGATCTTTGCAGATTTTTTTCTGGGGTATTATTTCCTCCAACATCCCAAAGACATCCTATCAGATGAAGTTGTGATCCTTATAATTTCATACAGTTATGTGTCTGTTCCTTCTGTATTAGGCTGGTGTCTCATGCAGAATAAATTCTCTGCCTTATGCCCACTGTTTGTCATGACAGACTGTGATTATGAGAAAATGAAGAACAATTATGCATGAAGGTGAGGTCTGTCATGTTAAAAGTGACATTCTTAAGGTCTGTTTTATTACCTACTGATGAAGTGATGCGTGTCTCTCCATTTCAGCCAAAACACTAAATGTAACCATCACACATCAGATATAGCTGTCCCAGAAATACTATGTGCCTTCATTTGTCATACTAAACTACAATTAATTTTGCTAGAACATCATCTTCATTATTTCATGATGCATTAACAATGTATTAATTTCTTCTGAGAACAGTGAGGATGCTATGACTGTTAGTGTTTTATTAACACCAGAGAGGGAATTTGCATCTGCTGTGTGAGATAAGGCTTTAGTCTAAATACGTACATAAATTACTTCATTTATAACCCCACTTAAAATAGTTCAGGGTTGCATGAAAACTGGACCCCATTCCAGCACTCAGTGGGTACATGGCAGTGAATGCCCAAACGAGGTGCAATCCAATTGCAAGTTACAGAAGTGAGTGCACACACATACTGTGAGGATATTAGATATTGTTATCTCTGCTAGCATGACTGGCTGAAGTTTTGTAACTAATTGTATATTACCATGTGTTACATATGCCAGCATGAGTTGCTATAATTTTGTAAATATATTTATTGTCTTTTGGTTATCACTCTGATTTATGCAAGATGTTTAAATGTCAAACAGTGTTCATCTGGCTGACCAAATGTACATGTTCTTTGTGGGGAGAATTCTGAATGCATGTTATGCCAGAGTCACCTGACATAGATGCGGATGTAATTGTGTGCCAGGGCTCTGCAGCTGTTTGCTTACTTTTCAAAGTCTGATATGAGATAGAATTCTCATAGCAACTTCCTGTTACTTTTAAAAATCTGCTTTAAAAGCAGGTTTTGAGTTGGTTAATGTTTGGTAATTGAGTAGTTGTTCAGTTGTATCATTCAGTTGTTTTCCAGAGTTGTTCTGTAGTAGTAGTCCAGTTGTTTCCAGGACAGTAGTTGTTCCAGTCACTGAGGACAGCAACAGCCTGGAGTGTGGACATAATTTCTCATCTTACCCTGCAAAAGTAAGAGTAAAATCTTGCCATGCTAAAGTATTCAGATTAGATAGGGACAGTTAATCTTCAGATAGTCAGGGAATTACAGCTAGATAGTTAGAGGTTTTCTAAAATCAATGTGAGGTCTAGCCTACAGCATTATTTTCATATTTCCTGTGTGTATAACTCCTATGTTTATTTGAATCAGTTATTCAGTATTTACATGTTTTAAATCCTTTTATTTATTAAATGTTTTACTACGTCTCATTGTGGCTGGTTATTTAGTTAGTATTTTTAATAATTTCAGAGTGTTTATGCTTACTGTGATAACACCATGGCCACTCCGAAAAGCCTTACTACTTGGAATGCATTGCACCATTTGTTTCTTTAATAATTTTACCCAATATAATTGAACACCCTTTTGAAGAGTATTGTGGTATTCGACTGGTGGCAGCCGTTATCTTGTAATTTGGGTAAAGAAACACAGAAGGTAAATCTGTGTCAGTCTTTCCCAAGCGCATGTGTATGTGTGAATATCAAACATTTAAGAGCGAGTGTGTCAGATACCTAGAACTGGGACACAGTGTTCTGCAGTGGTTAGTGTGGTGACTCATTTGGGGACCTGGAATGAAGCATATAGTTCAGTCCTAGGTTTTGGAACCTCTTCCCAGAGTACTCTTAGGGGAAATTGTGTATTTCTATCCCTGCTTTTAGTGCTCCCATACCAAAGACAGTGGTGAGGATTGAGACTCCTTAGTTACTGCCCCTAGGTAAAGAGGGCTTATCATACATGTCACACACACTTAATGATGATTTGAAGCTCACCCATTCACCTACTGCACATCTTTGAGATGTGAAAGGAAACCACAATCCCAGATACAAATCCCTACAAACACATGGAGGATGTACAGAAGGCACCTCCCTGAGAAAAGAATGGCACATCCAAGTGCTGTGAGACAGCATGACTAGACTCTTCGCCACTTAGCTATCATATCATTAATACATTAGAAAACACCATTTATTATTGCGTGTGTTTTGTCTATAGATAAAACAGTAACTGAGACCATGTATTTATTTTCACCAGTATTATTACCAGTTCTGAACACTACCATCACTGTGTCTGTTCCTCATTCTTAACTTGTGAGGCATGTAAATATTTCTACATGCTGTCAAATATTATGCATTTTATCACAATCATTCATAATGTAGGTAATTAATGCATCATTCGCCCTTCCTCGCTATTTCTTTCCTGTTCACGTGATTTGTTGACTTTAAACAGTGCTGCTTATGAGCTCTACCTCCAGCCAAACATAGCATCTGCTATTCTCAAATGCTTGTTTCAGCATATACCTATCCCCAGTATATAATCTTTCCTTTTGAAAGGAAGTTGTTGAAGGCATTCTTGCTGAGGGAGATTAAATGGGAGTAGCCTGCTATAATGTAACCAGGGGAGGGTGACTGGCAGTGATGAATGAAGGACAGCAGAAATTATGATCATGTCATCACAGTGCAGTTCACGCAGGACACATTGAGTAACAAACATCAAAGTGAGCATTTTCAAGGGAAACGGTGTATAAATGGTTGAAAGAAATTAACACATTTTTCAGTATGTGCCGCTGTTATGTTTTTTTTTTTTTTTTTAACATATTTAGCATTTCAGTCTTAAAAGGGCTAAAAAAAAAAAACATTTTAATAGCTGTATAAAACAAGCCAGCATTACAATGTGCTCTTTAATACTAAGCTCTTAGCTATTTACATCTGACACACTTCATTAAAAAAAAAATCGTAAGATATGCAAAATACTTGCTATTCAGACATGTAGGTTACTCACTGTTATGCACATTTAATTCTTCTTCTTCTTTCGGATTTTCCCAGTCAGGGGTCACCACAGCGGATCACCTGTTCACTCATGTTTGGCAGTGGAGTTTTACGGTGTCGAGTTGCCAGCCCGACACCCAACCTTCCACAGAAGGCACGCACACCTAGGGTCAATTTAGAGTGTCCAATCCACCTACTGCATGTCTTTTTGGGATGTGGGAGGAAACCGGAGCACCCGGAGGAAACCCACACAACCACAGGGAGGACATGCACATGCCACACAGAAGGCACCCCAGCCAAGAATCGAACCGGAGAACCTCTTGCTGGGAGGCGGCAATGCTAACCCCTACACCACCGTGGCCGCCCACCGCTGTATAAGTTCACCAAGCCTTTCTTGCTCAGTTGCTAATACCTCCAGGCTATTATTCATGATAGGCCCAGGAATGACCACTGTCTTACAAGTGCAGGGACAGCAAGAGTTAAATAGTATATACATACATATTCTTTTAATTAACTGTGACTAACTTTCAGTACACACTGAAATGTACACAACTTCCTAGTCAATTAGAATTTTCCAAAAAGAAATTAAAGTTCACTTAATGCACAGGTCTATGAAGGTTCATGTAAAAGAATCAGGGCCCAGGCTATGCCTCACAAAGACAAAATACAAATATACATAATTCTTCACTGTTACAACCCTTCTAGCATATGTGTCCTAATATTCAAGGGGGTGTAATGAAGCTCACGATATTTTTAAACATACTGTTTTACACCACTGGCTATGGTGTTTCAGCTAAATATGGTGGTCTTTGACATTCTGTAGTTAATCCAATGGAAGCAATTGTTTTGTAACAGACTCAAGGATATGAATGCCACTGCCTTTTGGGTAAGTTTAACATAAGAAATATACAAGGATTTGAAAGTGATTTGCATTGTGCTTAGGAGAAAAGGTAGTTGGTGACATTGTGGTAAAAATGAAACCAGCAATTTGACATTCATAAATGGGATGTTTTGCAGAAGGAAGAAGAAAGAGAAGAGTTATTAAAAACATCTTACTAAGAGGAAACTACAGTCAGGATATGTAAGCATTCACTTGGTTTCGAATGGTTGCAAAATTATGCAACTCCCTTATGGCTATGAGCCAGCTGAAAAGACCAGGCAGTCCTTTTTGTGTGTGTGGGTGTGTGTGTGGGGGGGGGGATTACACAGTAGCAATCATAGACAGATAACGTGGTTGGTCCAGAACAAGGGTAGACATCATATGCGTGAACAGTAGGCATGGGTGGACTATGAGTCAAAGCTGAGCGCTGCTCCTGTTAGGACAATAAAGAAAGGGACATATATTGGTCCTTGCATTGTGGTGTCCCTGTGCTCTCCTACCATCATTGGTCCTGTAACACACATACACCTAGACGTTTACATGCACATCAACACACACACACTTGCACAATGTCACTCATGTACAGAGACATTGTCTGTCTCACACACACACACACACACACACACGTACCCCACCCAAGGACACAACAGAGCCCACTTCACCTTGTCCATTCCTTTCCTTATCTGTTGCAGATGACAGCTTATGCCTACAGATCTCTGAAATGATAGCAGACTCTATTTCATAAACATTTTGGTTCCAGTTGCCATAAATGTGAAGGAATTGTCATTATAATAATATTCTAATGATATAATCTAGCCCAGTTGCCATAATGGTTAGGTTCCTCACCTTCCATACACAAGGAAGGAGGAAGCTACTACATGATAGAGCAAAATCCCAAAAGGGGAAGGCATCACTGATCAGTATTAGCAAAAAACTACGGGCACTCATAAAATTGTCTAAGACCAGCTTTGAGAGAAAAATTGCACAGGACACTAAGGATAATCACAAAGCTTTCTTTAGTTATGTTAGGAACCTGGGTGATAGTTCCCAGATATGCTCAGAATTAGTCCAAAATGACAATAAATACACCGAACCCACAGACATTGCCAACATCCTAGCTGACAGGTTCAGTGCAAACTTCTCCCCCCCCCACCAAAAGGGCAAATATCTATCCCAGCAGAGTGCTGCCCCCCTGACATCTCAGATGCTCAGGTAAGAGCCACCCTCTCCAAAGCAAAAAACACAGCATCAATGGGACCAGACAGTGTCCCGGGCTGTGTCCTACATGAACTCCAAGAAGAGCTAAACCCAAACATAAAACTACTGTTCAATTTCAGCCTTACTACAGGATATGTGCCCAAAGAGTGGCGTACAGCAACAGTGGTCTCTCTCCATAAAGGTGGTGCCTCAACAGATCCTGGAAACTATCGCCCCATAAGCCTGACTAGCTTGGTCTGCAAAGCTATGGAAAGGATCATCATGGACCTCATAAATAAAGATATTGGGGACCTACAGACACTGGATCCTACCCAGTTCAGCTTTGTTAAGGGCAGATCCTGCCTCTTAAACCTGGTTGATTTCTTTGAAACAGTCACCAAGGCCATTAACGAGGGGAAGGTGGTCCACACAGCCTACCTGGACCTCGCAAAAGCCTTCGATACAATACCCCACTCGGGCATTATAGATAAGCTCACCAGCTTAAATATAAACCCCTATGTCACTAGATGGATTGCAAACTGGCTCAAGGACAGAACCCACATGGTTAGAATTGCTGGAGCCATGTCAGACTCCAAACCAGTTACAAGTGGTGTCCCACAAGGCTCAGTCCTGGGACCTCTCTTGTTCGGTATATATTTCTCGGAGGTACAGGCCAACACGGAAGGACTGTGGCTGACCAAGTTCGCAGATGACTGCAAACTGGGTGCCATAATCGACTCTCCAGCCGACACAAGCATCCCCCAAAAGGGCCTCATAGAAACAGACAACTGGTGCCAGAGCCATGGCCTCAAGCTAAATGCCAAAAGTGTATAGTCATCCCCTTTGGCAAAAACAAAGTGCCCACAAATTACCACATAGGTGGTAATCCATTAAGTACAGAAGAAGTAATTAGGGACCTGGGGACCCAAGTTGATAGCAATCTCTCATTTGACAACCACGTGGCCAAAGTGGTTAGAAAAACATTTTATATAGCCCACCTAATCATGAAGGGATTCACATCTAGATCAGGGGAGGTCATTGTGCCTCTTTACTCATCCCTCATCAGGCCCATAATTGAGTACAATGCCCCTTTGGGATGTACCTAACCAGACACCTGCATCAACTGGAAAGACCCCAAAAGTACCTCACCAAGAGGATCAAAGGGCTCAAACAGATGCCATATGCTGCCCGGTTAAAGAAAATCCAGCTCTACTCAGTGGCATACCGCCTGTTCAGAGGCGATCTGTGCCTGATGTATAAAGCCATGTCCAACCCGGAATTAATGAACATGCTGCACCTCAGAAAATCCAAATCCCATCGAGCTACGTGCTCGAGAGACTTGAACCTCAGCACTGAAATAAATAGGACATGCTGGAGGGACAGATTCATAACCTAGAGGCTCCCTTCACTCTGGAATAAAATCCCAGTCCAGGTTAGGCAAGAGTCCCTCATTGACTCTCTTCAAGAGGAATCTTGATGAGTGGATGGGAGATCATAGGTTTACCCCGGGTATCACTTCTGTGTCACTGTTAGACAGAGGCACAGTATACTAACCTCGAAAAGGGCATAGCAAAATAAATTTAAAATGGGTAGCAAAAGCCAAACACATTCTGGCTAGGCTTATAAATGCCCCAGGGAAGATAGCCTAGTATGAACCTATAAACTTATGAAGGTACAAGATTAAATCCAGACCTCTGGCAAATGCCTGTGTGGAGTTTGTATGGTCTTCTTGCGTGTATGTGTGGCTTTTCACACCTTTGACAAAAAGAAAAAATAAAAATCACGCTGAGAGTTTCCATCTCAAACTCACCAAAGAATGGAGGTGTGGACAGCAGCACAGACAGTACATGGTGCCCTGTAGTGGGTAGAGTTGTACAGACCAATTGCTATGGGCGTCTACTGTGGTGCACAGAATCCTCACAATAGGACAGCATGGATCACAGGCTGCATGCTATGGCAGGGTTAGCCACTTGATGGTGTAAAGATAATGTCAGCAAACAGCATGGGCATCTGCCAGTGATAACTGAGTTGAGGATGCAGCCTACTTTGATCTACACCTGGGACCCATGCTAATCAGCATTTATGTGCCCCTACTAGCCAGTGTGTGCCCATCATAAAGCCCAGCACTGGCTCAATAAGCTACAGGCAGGCCAGTGTCCAGTTGCCCACCTTGAGTTACCAGAGATGGCTCTTTTGAGCAAAAGCTGGATGTAAAACCAATCAACCTGCCAAACATGTACTAAAATTTGCTACACTCAGTGTAGGTTCACTGACAGGATGGAGCTTGGAAGTAGACGACATGATGATAATGAGAAGGCTGGACATCTTATCCAGGACACAAGATAGAAGGGCTTGGGATACAGAGATTAGTACTCAGGAGAAGGGCAGACTAGAAATGGTGTGGGAATTGTGGTGAGGGAGAGGCTTCACAATGCAGTGAGGTATGTCATCAGAATTAGCTACAGATTCATGACAATGATAGGGCAGTAATCATAATTTCAGCCTATGCTCTGCAGCAGGGTTATGGTGAGGAAAAGAGTGCATTCAGACAGCAATTATAGGACCTGCTATATAAAGCAGGACATGAACTACTGTTGATAATGGGTGTTTTGAGTGCATGTATCAGGACAGACAGAAACGGGTATGAACACTGTCTGGGTCCGCATGGGTGGGGCAACAGGAATAAAGGAGAGACCATTCTAGACTTCTGTCTGGCAAATGGATTTATAGTAGTCAAGACATGGTTCAGAAAGAGAGACAGTCAGAAGATCATATACAAGAGTGGCCAACATGCAACCCAGGTAGACTTTCTCCTAGTAAACAAAGGGCACCGGGGTAGAATTATTGATTGCAAAGTCATTTAGTGAAACAGTTGGTCCTTAGCATAAACCACTGGTTGCCACAATCAGCTGCAAGCAGTGGACAGAGAAGGCTCTAAGGTCAATAAACACCAGGCTGAAGACCTGGAAGTTGGCTAGAGAGAAAGTAGAACAGTTCAAGGAATTACTCCAGGCTCTAGCACCTCAAGAACAGGAAATAGGTGGAGTTGGAGAAGAATGGCATTGCCTCAAAACAGCACGTATGAGAAATACAGAACAGATATGTGGCTGAGCCATGTATGGAAATAAGGTACATAAGGAAAGCTGGCAGTGGAAAGCTGGTAGAGGAATGCAGAAGTCCAGGAAGTCATCAAAAGAAAGGAGGAGGAAAAAATGGGAGATAGAAAAGATGGATCAGGATAGGAAGAAATACTTGTTGACTAAGAGACTAGGAAAGGTGTTGTAACAACAAAGAACAAGGTGTCAGCAGCAGTCTGACATCCGAGCTGGTCCTTCCCTACTTAGTAGCTGTCATAATAATATAACCCTTATGTACTTCAAATAAAATTTATAATGATGTGATGTGGTACCTCTTATTTAACCAGATTATTAAGTCTGTGCTTTTATTCAAGACAATATACTACATTGGCTGGAAATATAGCAACCTTAGTCCATTTGGCAATCAAAAATATATATATATAAATATATACATATACACTAATATGGCAGCTACAAAATAGGACAGGACCAGCTTGAATGTCACAATGATGGGCGAAGGGGATGTGAATTTAACATGTGTACCAATAACACTGTTTTACAGCACAATAAACCACTCCCTTGCCTTATAAAAAGTATATATATTTAGAAAGCTTGTGAGGAAACTATTACTCTGTTAATTTTGTTTTACTTGGATCACTTGTCTGTGTACTTAATAAAGGATTTTTGACTGGAAACAGACTGCCTGCCTTGCTTGGATTACTTTCGAATACTTAGTAACTCTGTACAATATTTCATATTACACATATATATATATATATTATATACACATTTTTTTTTTTTTTTTTTACCTAAGACGAGTTTACGTTCGCTACTTCTACCACTATTGTCTTTTCTGATTAATATACAGTGATTAACTAGAGATATATAGACTGAAAATCGTCCATACAGAAAAGTTTCTTACACTGTTTTGTTACTACATTTTTCTGACATTGTAGCACAATTTAAATATCAGCATGTTATGTTATACTTTTATAGGAGGCAGACAAGATGGAAATATTCAGTAAGCAGCAGCACATTTACATCTTTTAATTTTATTTCCTCGGCTGGGGTGCTTTCTGTGTGGAGCCTGCATGTCCTCCCTGTGGTCGCGTGGGTTTCCTCCGGGTGCTCCGGTTTCCTCCCACATCCCAAAGACATGCAGTAGGTGGATTGGACACTCTAAATTGGCCCTAGGCATGAGTGCATGCGTGTGTGTGCCTTCCATGGAAGGTTGGGCGCCGGGCTGGCAACTCGACACTGTAAAACTCCACTGCCAATCATGAGCGGACATGTGAGCCGCTGTGGCGACCCCTAACCGGGAAAAAGCCGAAAGAAGAAGAAGATGAATGTTTTGCTCTTTTACTTGACTCTTGTGTTTTGTTGTCTTTACTTCAATCAGTAATCTTATCGGTACTCATTGTACAAACATTAGTAACCGCTGCAGGTTCTCTCTGCCTATTAGATGACTTCACAAGATCTATCTAAGACCAGCTGATAGATTCTGTCCCAAGTTACTGTATCTTGTACAACAGTTACTCACAGTGTTTGGCAAAGAAAAGGTGAGCAAATGTCCACTCATGCCCAATGAATAGGATACCACAGAGTAAATGTTAATCAGGGAAGCGAACTGTAAGAAGACCATCTCAGTGAAGATTTCAGATGATTTAAAAAAAAAAAAACATCAGGGAAATGGATCAACCTCGTCCACGTTTTTCTTTCATTCATGCAGGGGGAATAAGTTAAGGAGTTAATGCATTCTTCTTCCGGCTTTTTCCCGGTTATGGGTCACCACAGCAGATCACCTGTCCGCTCATGATTGGCAGTGGAGTTTTACAGTGTTGAGTTGCCAGCCCAGTGCCCAACCTTCCACAGAAGGCACATACTCACGCCTAGGGCTAATTTAGAGTCGAGTCTCCAATCCAACTACAGCATGTCTTTGGGATGTGGGAGGAAACCGGAGCACCTGGAGGAAACCCACGCGACCACATGGAGAGCATGCAGACTCCACACAGAAGGTATCTCAGCCGAGGATCGAATGGTTTATATATTCATTTACTCAATGTTTTTAGTAAGATAATGCCAATAAAAATGACCTACTGTTATTAACTTTTACTCTGCCCTCCCATTTAACCTTTCTTGGATACCAGTAACTCTTTCGTGTCCCACATCTCACTGACTTTTAGCACCTCATTTTACCCCAGAAAGACTGTCTTATTTTGAGGATGGGGGTGGGTTTTGCTTGTCAGAATCACTAGTTACATGTCGGCTCTGGCAACAAGACATTATAACCAGGTGGCTACCGTACTGTAGGGATCAGAGTTTACATTTTTCCTGCTCTACACACACACACACACACACACACACACACACACACACACACACACACACACACACACACAAAATAAAACAACAGTCTGCAGGACAACATGCATTGCACTATTTAATGTTTCTATTACAGAATACTATCTGCCATCTTGATGCACATTAATCTGAATGATATGGAAACCCACAGCTATCCTTTTCTCCTCTGGTGGGTGCTGTAGTGCAAATTCTCTCAGCTGTCAAGAATATTACACTGAAAAACTATGAATGCCAAAATGTGAAATATGAAACCCTGGACTTGATCTCACTAGATCATCAATTTTAACATCTCATTCTGTGTCTAGAGGGGTATGAAGATTCTTAATTTAATAATTTTGCTGCTTTGTGTACTTGCAGTGTTTTGGTTTTCAGTATGGTGTATTCGGCACTGTGTGTTTTGAGGGTGCAGTCTACAGTCTTCTGACAAATATTTATCAATGAATGCTACAGGTCAAATGGCAGTTATTACCGAATTACATTTCCTTCTGCTCTCCGAAATGAATGCAAAGCCTTGTATGCCTATGAACTTCCTGTAATTAAGACAGAGATGCCACTTTCAAAAAAGGGATTTTTTTTTGGCTTTTTATTTCACTGTACATCTGGTATAATATACATTGTAAGATTTATTGGAAAGCAAAAATTAAGACTATGCTTTGGGGACTCGAGATAAAAACAAGGTTGTAAAATATTGGTTGATGGTTAAGGAAGCTACTACATTTGCAGAATATCACATTACTACATCAGAATATATTACACAGGAAAAATTTAAAATCACATCAGAAATTCTCAAAAAAATGGCTCTAAAATTTTTGCAAGGGTTAAGTACTCGGCACTCTCTGTGAACGACAGGTGTACCATCAACTTCTAAATAATAATTTCAAGGTTGCTCCAACTTGGGGAAAGACCAGATGAGAAAATCTGCCCATTTTGCAACTTATCCTTAGAGTAAGAATATTTAAGTATGCAAACAGGAGAGATGCATTGTCTGAGTTTCTATATTCTGAATGGCATTCTTGTTTTTTAATTGTGAGCTCAGTTTAAAAAAAAATGGTATATTTTGATTTATTGTACTGTATTACAATATATTTTCCATTAATGCAAATTCACTAGCTTGTCATTTCATGAAATTTAGTAGATCAACTGCCAGTAAGACAATGGCTGGGTTTCTGAAAGGCTTACCATGAGTGGGAAGCCTCAACACAGCAGTTTTCCTCATCGTGGTAAGCCTTTTACAATTGTAGACCTCCCTACTGTTAAGGTTTTCTGTTTGCAAGGTCTTCAGCTGACAAGCAGTCTCACAGTCAGAGCTGCATAATTTTGTGGCAGTCTGGGGGAGCAGCTCCTGCTAATTAAGCATGTGACCTCCCAAGAAATGCCACTCACTCAATTCATGCTGCTAAGAGACTCAGGGAAAGGATTGGTCATGTAAAATTTCACTGTTAGAGGAAAAAATTACTGCTGTACAAACATGGTGGTCACCCGTTAACTCCTATGGTAGTACTTGTGCAGGTAAGTTCATGGAGTGGGGAGGTGATATGTGCGTGTGTGTATATACCTGTCTGTAGGGATAGGAATGAAACCGCATGGATATTTGTATGTATGCATTTATAAATAAATGTGTGTGCATTTGTGCATGTCTGCATGGGTGGTTACACTAGGGGCTAGGTACAGAATTGAGAGTCTGGCTGTGTTAGGGTGTTGAATGGATGAGCATTTCCCTGACTGTTATTGACAGTTTGGTGGGGGATTCCTATATATATATGTGTGCTTGTGTGTGAGAAACTGTAGAGCAGTGACTTCAGCAATGTAATGCATACTCTGCTAGGAAGAACACTACCTCATTAGATCTGACGGCACTAGTGTTAGCTAGTGTGTGTGTGATTCAATGGCATGACAGTGAAACCATGCTGAGGTCCTTCTCAATGTGGCCAAAGCTATCTCGGAATCACATTTTCTCACAGCTGTAGCAAGCCTTTTTCTGAATTCCAGGAAATATCTGCTTGCATTTAATTGTGGCAAGTTGATCCTGCTTTCACAGCCTGTATTTTAGTGACATGTTCCTATCTTCTGCAGGGTAGTTTGATAACTGCACATGTATTCATATAGTTTTGTGTCATTTTGGTTTTCTAGTTCTTCCTGTAAAATACAAAACATGATTAGTATATTTTTCATGTAATAAACTAAACCAGCCAAGGAATATATATATGTATGTAGATATATATATATATATATATATATAAAAACATAATGCTATTTTGTCTGAAAACTATTGTGAAAGTCTCCCATAGGGTAATACATATTTCTCAGTTCAATTTTTTTTGTTTTCTGGAAGTTATACATAAAAAATAAGAGGACTGTATTACAGAATGTTGCTTCAAACACATTTTCTAAGGTTTCTGCATAGGAAAGGAACTAAACTTAGTCCATACTTGATAATATCTAGCCCAAGGCATGACAATATCAGATATCTTATTATTCAAGGTTGTCTGTCTTTGTATGTGTCACAAAGAAATGTGCCATCCATATATAATGAGTGCTATACTTAGACTGATTTAATCACGAGACATTGTATATAATGTTTGAACAAAAAGGTCCTAGTCATAGTATAAAATAGGCTACTGCTTTACATTTAATAATGTATCTAAGGAAATAAGGGGACATGTGGAATACAATATCCTGATATATACATATTTCTAGATTCACTGAGTTTATTCTGTAGTCTATAGCCTGGTTGAAAAGCAGGAAGTAAAATTACATTCTTTATGTTTATTATGGGTCCAATAATGAACCAAAGCGTTTTTGCTTGTTTAAAGTAACCACCTTCTCCACTCATAAAAAAATCCTACTGTAGTGTGTTTCATTCTTAGTTGATCTTTGAGGTGCTAGCTTGTCTAATGTAGTCCTTCCCAATAATATTTTGTACTTTCTCCTCCCTCCCTTTTTTCTACCTCATTTTCTCCCTAGAAATATTTGATAGGTTAGTGACTGTTTTCATCATAAAATGTTAGTGGTGTGCATCTCTTTTCAGTCCTTCAGGGGACACAATACATATACACAAACTATCATTCCCTTTTCTCAGTCTCTGAGGGGACACTTCACATGTGTACAAACTACCTGTACCTCTTCAGTCACAGAAGGGGTCCTATGCATATAAGCAAATTACCCTTAAGTATTTTTGTTACAGTAGATGCCTTCCTTCATTGTTCATAATTTCTTCATGTATGATGGCATGTATCACCACACTTGCATGTACTAGCATTCTAAACACAACTGAAACCTTACTGAACTTGTGTGGGATGCTGGGAAATGCTCCTTATACATGTCACAGTACAGGAAGTAGCTGTAAAGTGGGCCACTATTAGAGAAACCAGGGTTCAGCAATGAATGTTTTACTAAGAGTACTGCATAACAACTGTAATAACTGATAACTACTGCTGCACATATACATGCCTTGACTAAAAATAATGATGGTACTTCCCTTAGAATTTCTAATTTCTCTGCATATACTTAACTGTGGGACAGCTTACATAGCCCAGTTATCTTAAAACCTAACTTTTCCCATCTTTGAGCAATACTTGCATTATTGAACTGAATATAGCTGAAATGTCTCATCATTCTTGCACTGTGATCTTCTAGAATGATGCATTCTGCAGTCCAGTACCTTTTTGGAAAAAGGAACATTGTCTTCTCCTGTAATTTAGCCATCTATGTTCTGCTTACAATCTATGATCAGGATTCATAAATGCATGCCACAGCTGTATAGTTATAGTACACACCAGAACACCCATACCAAGTCCTATGGAATTCATAGAGCTTATGCCAATGCACTGTCCCAGACAGTCCCAATCCAGTATCTAGAACAGCCCAGGTGCTCTGCAGGTGTTCATCTATAGAACGTTTCCATCTTTGTGATTCAGTGCTTCCCCAATGATTGCCAGCAGTTAAAAGAGAGCAACTGCAGACTACCCACATCTAAATACTTAGATTTTTGAAATTGAATAAAAAAATCTGAAATGGCTCATTCAAACATGGTTGAACTGCACCATGAACAAGCAGTATAAAACATGACGCAGAAAATATTAACGACTCAAAAAGCCACTTCAGAATCCAGCAGTGGTTTCTGTGCAGCCACCCACTACTTAAATACAGCTCATATCCTACTAATAATTGCTATCTCTGTACCATGCCTCATTATTACCATAAATGCAAACTGAGTCTAATCTGCAGTTGTGGCCAGGTAGACAAGAAATGTCTGTGAATGGCACCAGTCCATGAATTCACATCTTTGAGGACCACAAGTCTACCTTTTCCTTGTACCTTTATGAGAACTAATAACAGTATAACCCAAGATGATCCAAAGGAAACTACTGTTAGGGTGTTGTGCATATGTCCAACAATTCATCTACACTTCACAATGTGCCTGTCTTTGCTGCATACTACCATCATCTGATAACCTTCACAATTGTATGTACATTCGTAGTGTGACACATTCTTGTATTAACTTTGTGTCTTAACCTCAGTGCAACCTCCAGCTGGACACCCCACATGCTGCAATAAGTAGAGAAGGTGGAACTTCCATGGAAAAAGAGCAGCTGTGGTTTTGTCATAACAATGTTGTGCTAGAAATTGTATATGTTTATCCTGTCTGTGTCGATTATTGGTAACATTCACTTTCGGTTGCAAATCACTATATGTGGGTGAACAGTAGCGTAATGTACTTTTATGAAAGCACTAAAGAGACTGGATGCAGCACTCATTGCATAAAACCTATTTATATAACTATGTTTATCAATATACTCACACTGTTATGTCTTTTTACTGCAGCTACTGCAAAGGATTTTGCCTTCATGAAGTGCTAATTCTACTGCATAGCTGAAAGTTCTGTAATTTCCCCACTTACCTTCCTTTTAGTTAATGGTACAGACAGGCTAACACCTTTAAAACCCATTATTTTACTGTCCGGAACTTTTAACTACTATTCTCATTTCATATGTCCGAGGTAAATAATTTTATTTTCTTCTAAGTTATTGTTTACCAATTATTTTTGTTTGTAGGTGTTCAGGATCAGTCATGGTGTCTCTCCATGCTCCATTGCAATCTGCCAAATGTATTTTATGCAACTACTGCTCATATGAACAAACTACACCAAAGACAACTTTGGACAATCATTGAGGTTGCACTTTTCCTAGTACTGCTTAACTGAGGAGTTGGTAAAAGTAACATACGGGATGCTATGGGGAGGGGGGGCTTGTGTATATGCTAAAAAATGTTTTTCTTTCATTGAATGTGGTTTGTGGATAAGTGTATTTGTGAGAGTGGTAATCCCACTAAAGGCATTCAGCCCATCGACCTGATTCCACTGAGAGAGCGGTACTTCATATACTTTACTCTGTTCCTGCTTTTGCTATAAACGCTGACTATGCCATTTGTTTATCATACTCAGGCCTTTATGATTCATATATATTATTTAGCTAGGATTTTATTAAACAGTAGATACAATTAATGCAAGATTCTGGTTCCCCTGTAATGCCTCAAGTGGGTACAGACTGTATAAGCACAGTTTGCAAAGATTGTAATGTAAGGAATTTAAAAAAAAAATGTGGTGACATTAGAAGAGGCTATGGAAAGAAAACTCATTCACTTTGTGTTAACTGTGTTGATTTCACTGAATTTCCTAATTTCCCCAGACAGTTAGAAGTGTACAATATCAGCAGCAGCAGATAAAATGTTGCCAGTAAGACAGCGCAATGTTTTATGCAGCCATTTTCTTACTGTTCACGACATTTAATGCACAGATGCTAGCTTGAGTTCTTGTATTGGCTGCCTAAGCTAATTAGGACAGAGATCCTTCATTATGCTCAGCTTTCATGAACTGACCTGGGGCATATGTTAAATCTAGAAAACAAAAGATAAGAGAATGTGAAAGTCAATGAGTACTTAAGGTTGGAGAGTGCTCGATAGTCTGCAGGCATGAAAATAAAATCTGTAGAGAAAAAATAAACACTTACGGTCATTTTAAGGTGCTAGCACACCTTTAGAAAGTATGTCATTTTAATAAATGCCTTCTAATTTTGAAACCTTCTGTTTTCAATACATAAGTTTTGTTTGGCTTTTAAATTTTTTCAGTGGTATAAAAAGGGTCAAATATGAACTTCTTCTCATGCCAAATGGCATATTATTATAAACAGGAGGACGCAAGATAGGCTCCAGGTTATAAAGCTTTAATTAGGCACAAGTGCTTTCACATTTGCTTCTTCAGGTGCATAAAAACAAACTGAAACTAGTCATACTTTTGAACATTGCTGAATGCATCACATGACAACAATACATCACATGTCTAGATACACTCCATTACTATAAAATATTAAAGCTATATGGTAACCACAAAATAACTAGATAAACAAAGAAAATCATAAAAATATAATCATAAAATATTTCTTATATACTTTTGTGCAGTATAAAAACATTGTTAAAATACATATTCTTAAAAACAACTACTTTACCTACGTAGAGGTCTGGCCTTTAACTTTGGTCTCAGTGGTATTTGTTCATTGAGACCATGTTCCATGTCAGCTCTGTACAAGACTATCTATATAGCTTCCAGTTCCTTTGTTTTATTACACGTGCCCCCCCCCACACTTTTACTCACAAAACTCCTAACAATGGCCATAAACTTAAACTTATGTTGGTTGTTAGTATTCACAACATGTTTGGCCAGGGCATTACTTCTGCTTTGTTTGCCTATGCGATAAATGTGTTCTCTAATCCTCTCCTTGAGTGTACAGTCTGTTTTACCAATATAAAATTTCTTGCATACTACACTGAGCAAAAACAGCATTCAGTCTTCTTGAGTAGGAGTCTATCAGCATGGCACATCTTGACTTGGAATATTTGTCCACTCTTCCTTGCAAAAGCAGTCCAAATCTGTCAGATTGCGAGGGCATCTCTTGTGCACAGCCCTTTTCAAGTCACCCCACATATTTTCTATTGGATTTAGGTCTGGGCTGTGACTGGGCCATTCCAAAACTTTAATTTTCTTCTGGTGAAGCCATTCTTTTGTTCATTTGGATGTATCCTTGGGGTCACTGACATTTTGAAAGGCGAAATTCTTCTTAATTTTCAGCTTTCTAGCAGACACGTGATGGTTTTGGGCCAAAAGTAACTGGTATTTAGAACTGTTCATAATTCCCTCCACCTTTGACTAAAGCCCCAGTTCCAGCTGAAGAAAAGCAAGCCCAAAGCATATTACTGCCACCACCATGCTTCACCATGGGGATGATGTTCTTTTGGTGATGCAAATTGTTGTTTTGGCACCAAACATACCTTTTGGAATTGTGGCCAAAAAGTTCAACTTTGGTCTCATCAGACCATAACACATTTTCCCACATGCTTTTGGGAGACCTGATGTATTGTTTTGCAAATTCTAGCCAGGCCTGGATGTTTTTCTGTGTACGAAAAGGCTTCCGTCTTGCAACCTTACCTCATAGTCCAGACACATGGAGAATATGGGAGACTGTTGTCACATGTAGTACACAACCAGTACTTGCCAGTTATTCCTGCAGCTTCTTTAATGTTTCTGTAGATCTCTGGGCAGCCTCCCTGACTGGTTTTCATCTTGTCTTTTCATCAATTTTGGAGGGACATCCAGTTTTTTTGCAATGTCACTGTTGTCCCATATTTTCTCCACTTTTTGATGACTATCTTCACTGTGTTTCATGGTATATCCAGTGCTGTGGAAATTTTTTGTACCCTTCTCCTGACTGATACCTTTCAACAATGAGATCCCTTTGATGCATTGCAAGCTCTCTGTGAACCATGGCTTTTGCTGTAGCAGGCAGCTGAATAAATGTCAGGAAAATCCTGCTAGGACAGCCAAACTTTATTTGGGGTTAATCAGAGTCTCTTTAATTGATGGCAGGTGTGTACCCAAGAAGACTGAATGCTGTAATGAAATCAAAAGGTGTTTCAACAAAGTATTAGTTTAAGGGTGTGCACACACAACGCAGTATTAGTTTAAGGGTATGCATACTTATGCAACCAGCGTATTGTACTTTTTTTTTATATTTTTCTCCTAACAGATTTGTTTTTCAATTGACTTGTACAGGTTATAGGTCACATTAAAGATAGGAAAAGTTTTAAAATGATTTATTGTGGTCTCATTTTTTATATCACAAAAACCTGGCATTTTAACAGGGGTGTGTACACTTTTATATCCACTTTAGATGCCCAAGTATTCTTGTACAAATTACTTTGCCAATATGTTACTGATGCTAGAAGAAGCAGTCGTGTTTCTATACTGTAGAATTTGGTATTTTCTTTCATTATATTATAGACTATTTCACCATGATCATGCATTACCACTCCTTCCCCTTACAAGAGCAAACAACAGGACAAGCACTTTCACTTCTCACACACCCTGCCTGGCTAGTCTAGTGCCACGGCTGCTAACTTAGCCCTGTTTTCTGGGGACATAGTCAGGACTTCATTTCTTACATATCTGATGCAGCTTTTCCTGCTGTATGTGCCAATTACTTCAATCTGATAGTCAAAGATAGCCTTTTAATTTTTTTAATTGGAGTGATTTTATATCCATCTATACTTTGAAAAGCTGGTGCTTCCCTTCATTTTGGCCATCATTTGGACCTTCTCTTTGTCCATTTCAGATTACTACTCTTGAACCAAGCTTTCCAGGATGATCTCTTATGTTATAGTTCTTTATGGTCTATTTATGAATCAAGATGAGTTCCAAAATGTTACTGAAAACATGACATTTTTCTGCTGTCATTCAGTTAAAGCCCTGTTCTGGGCCTAGATATTTTGTGCTACCCCTCATTTCATGGTTATTGCATTCCATAGCTTTGTGTGTTATTTATCTTAGGTGTTTTATACTTGGTTTGACTTGAATGAATAAGTGGTCACTGTTTCCTAGAGACTATCTTAGTTGTATTGGCTGAAAACATTTTAATGCTTATAGCTGACAATTACACCAAGTACATTAATGAGTCAATTGGGAAGATTAGTGTCAGAAAATTATATTGTTGTGTAAAAATACTTACATTCTTACTCTGACCCATTTCTTACTGGTACATACCTCTATTTTTATCATAGCATCTTCAATAGCATGGAATCACAACTGTTCACAGTGCATTCATTTTCATAAGAAAATTCTATAGTGGTTTATTCAAGTTATTATTTCTTTGTCCTCCATCAGTGTTATACTCTGTCATTGCAGAAGATGAACTGAATACAATAAAAATATTCTGCTTGAATGTGTATGTACAACAACAAGGTTTGGAAACACTATCAAAGACATGCAGAAGTGAAAAAATATGACTGAAGTTTGCGAAGGAATTTTATAGTCTGACGTGGTATTACTAAAGTGTTTTCTAATGTTAAAATCATCCTGTATTATGGAGTTGAGCTAAGTTACAAATGATGGACGTGTACTAAAAGCCTCGATAGTGCAGGAAAGAAACAATACAGAAGCCATCAAAGAACTTAAGGAGATCTGAAAACAAAACCAAAGTATTTCACAAGTTACCATGTTGAAATACAAAATATAAAGCTGAATGATAAAGTAATTCAATAACAATGTCAAACTGTAACGGTTTGAAATCCTGGAAATATAATTTCTCTAAACCATTAGAGACATACTAGCTACTACTGATATGAGTGAAACATCCAATGATACATGCAGAGTAGAAGTTTTGTGATAAGATACATTCTGAATGGAAGAGCTGTTTGAAATGCAGTGTATCTACCACTGTCCTTAGGCTACACATTTATTTCAAAGATGAAGAACAGAAGCTTAGATGTATTAAGGAGAACTGCTTTTATGTACTAATACTGAGACTGAAGATAAATCTATGTAATAAAGTTTAGTGAAGCATTAAATACAAAACAAAATATAACATGTTGTAAGATAGGATTTTACAGACACAGGAAGATTAATGTGATTTTGTGACCGACAAACACTATGCTACTGGATCATCTGTTTCACCAAAAACTAAGCATCAGCAAACAACTATGGTTGACTAAAGACTAGTTAGGATACAGAGAAAAAGATTCAGGAGTTCATTAAACATTTTCAATTAAAAAAAAAATTGAGGGTTTAATAGACCACAAAAGATACGGAGAGCCTCATATTACAGTCATCATTGCAAGCTGTATTCTTAGCATGCAGTAAAGAAAAACAGCTAAGGTGTCATCCTCTAATCCATCACTTCCATAAAAGTAGACTGCCACTGTAACCGACCATAGATTCCTCTACAGAATGACTGGATATTCAGTGGCAATGGACATACAGATGCAACGGACCATGTATAATGGCTACCAAATGACATACAAAGCGTATCAACTAAAATTAATGCAAGGTGGAAGTGTGCACAGAAAACACAAAATTTCTGAAAAAGTAGTTTCGCTGTAAGTGCATCTTCCATACAGGATGTAGTTTTATTTCAGTATACTTTAATTACAAATATTATTACAAGGGTTTATGAAGAAACGTGTCACTCTATAAATGGTTTGTTTTATGAACATGACGGAATGCTGCTCCTGAAGGCAGACAGCATAAATTAAAACTCCCCTGCAGTTGTGACGACAGTCAGCTTGACAAATAAAGTGAGAAAAAGCAGCACCCTAGGTAGCAAAAGCAACATTACTAAGATGATTGATAAATGAATGTGTATTGCAAATGTCAAGCAAGGTTATACAAGGGGCTTTAATGAAACTTTCAAAGTGTTTGGAAGTACCACAGTTAAATGCAACAGAAACTGTCATTAAGCATTGTCTCGTCAAATATGCCCTGTATGTGCCAAATAAGGGTGGATAATATGCGGCAGATATTACATTATTCCTGTTTCAAAAGTACTAAAATCAAGTAAAGACAATAGATTAAGCACATTCTATTCACTGCAATCCCCTTTTATAAATGTAATAAGCCTGTGGAATTTGCAACATTAGTGAGTCAGTGTTTCAGGACAGTTCTGAATGCAATACTGAATGCATTGAAGCTTCTAATTCTCATCTAAAGCCCTCAAAAAATATTCCAGACATAAACATCTTTATCGAATCAAGCAATATCCTAATAGCATAAAACACTGATTGTGTACCTTGATATGAGTGCTCAGCTATGGTGCTGTTAATCATAGCATTATTAATAATGACATTCAGTATAAGCTTTTTTCATGGCAGTGTTTTTTATGGTTCCTTTCATGCTTGCTTTTCATGTTATAACGTATTACTAAAAGCCATTCTATTGCATTAATCATCTTTCTATATTTTTATGTAAAATGCATTCAATTAACTGTGCTGATCTGGTATGTATATTTTAATGAAAAGAATATTTTATGCTTTATTCATTTGTGTAAGATATAGAAATTCAGTCTTACAAAACATAATCTGTCAGCAGAAAGTCATTTTAATTTCTGCTATCACTTATCCACTTACATTCCTTGCAATATTTCAACCCAAACCTGCTTTGTTTTTCAGCGCTAGTATTCTTTCTCTAAAATGGTGTACATATACATATTTAAATAATTACTCAAACTTGTAGTTATTTTCTACTCACCTGATACTATAAGTTATCTAGCTGGTTTCATTACTAAAGCACAATTTTCTTTCTTGATAGAAATGGCAGTTGCTCTTTAGCAGGTTATTAAATAAATATAACACAGGATAATGAAAGTTAAAAAGCAGGACTAAATAAATATAACACAGGATAATGAAAGTTAAAAAGCAGGACTAAATAAATATAACACAGGATAATGAAAGTTAAAAAGCAGGACTATATAGTGTTACATTGTTAGTAGCCATAAGTTGTGTTTGGCTGTATTAAAGAAATCAACACTGATGTCCTAAGCTGTTCATGGTGATGGTTAAAATGAGAACTCTGTGAAGCCCACTCATTCATAATATGTGCAACTAGATTTAAATGGAGCACAGTTTACTTGCTGTAGGCTTTATTTTAGCAGTGTTTCTGAATCTCATTTTGTCAGTCAAGTGTCTAAGGGGTCAGTAATTTCTTAAAGGCTGCTTCTAATCTGCACTCGTATAGTATGTTTAATTAACCCCCCGTTAGAAGTCTGTTAGAAGTAGAATATTAAGCTGCTTACTAAGCTGTCTAAAACACACTGTCTGCATAAAAGTGCAAAAGAAAATGCTGTTCTGATCTCCTTCTACAGCACTTTTTATGACCTGCTGTTTAAAGTTTGTTCAGAGCAGAATTTAATGTGTTCACAAAGATAACGTTTTGTCCAAATGTGCAAAAAAGCTTTTACTGATATAAAAGTATGGTGCTTGTAGTACATATCACAAATACTGTTTTCAGAGTAATTATTTCAGGCCTGATACCTCCCATGCAAACTTAACCTGCTTTCTTCATCTAGGCATAACCCATTGAATGGTATATCGATTGTATTTTTATCGTGACACAACTGATCATGTATTACAAGTATTTTCTCATTACAATTGCACCATTTTTGTTGCTGCATCCCATTGAAGGCTAACATTTGTCCTGTCTGCATCCCATATTTTCACCACTGATACACAAGGACTGTACATTCTCCAACATGTACGTGAAAAAACAGTACTATGACTCATCAGGCAAGACCCAATTTTGTTTATGCCTCTCATCAGACTATTCTGTGTGTTACTTAGCAGTCCAGACACCCTAATTAGGAGTACAGACACAGTCTTATTCTGACCTCAGAGGTATACAGACAGCTTGTATGAAAATGTTCAGGTGATGCAATGGAGTTGTATGTGACCACTGCTCCCTGGCTTGCAGGATCCTGATGGCCATGACTGGCGATGTTAAGCATATGCGTTCATTCGTTTTAGGCTCTGCTCCCTTCATTGTGTAGCTGAGCTGATGCCCACATTTCACAGCTTAGGAATCTGGGTGTGCCAGTAGTGTGGATCGACTCAATGACCACAATGGGATGTTTTTTCTAACTCAGCTGCTCCTGCATTATCTTGCAGAACACTAAAAGTACAAGAGTTAAATCTGAAGCAGGACGGCCCCCTTTGGTGTACATGTGTGAAAAAAGGTGATGCAAATGGAGAGGGAGAGGATTAGTAACAATACCACAGCACTGACCTTACTGCGGTGGTGGTGCTGCGGTAGCATTGTCACCTCACAGTAAGATGTTGTCCTGTTCGATTCTCAGCTAGAGCATCTTCTGTGTGAAGACATGCGTAAATGGGTGTACCTTTGTTGAAGGTTGTGCGTCAGGGCCGGCAACTTGGCACATAAAAATCTACTGCCAATCATTACCAGACTGGAGTTCCGCTGTGGCGACCCCTAACCGGGAAAAGCCGAAAGACATAACAACCACAGCACTGACCTTGAAAAGGGCATCAGTCAGGACTAGCCAGTAATAATACCCCCCAACACACACACTGGCTGCTGCTTATTTCCT
Source organism: Protopterus annectens (assembly GCF_019279795.1). Lineage (NCBI taxonomy): Eukaryota > Metazoa > Chordata > Ceratodontiformes > Protopteridae > Protopterus > Protopterus annectens. Next base: position 516,041,943 of record NC_056749.1, read on the forward strand.
ACACTAACACTTTTCTGTAGGGGAGGAGGACATGATCTGAAGAAACCCTTGCAACGAAGTCTACAAATTATCTACTTGTATACCTCATGTCTACATAGAGTATTAACCTTAAATCTGAAAACATTATGTCCTAGAAGAATTAAGCCACATGAACTGGATGTGTTGGGTTACATTTCTGTATCATGTTGTTTTAATTTCAAAGACTTGGCAAAGTGACCCAAGATTTGAAGCACATGTTTTAGGTTTTCCACACCTCAGACATGTGGAATACCCACAGCTACATTACCTGTAATAGTCAGTAACTTCACAATATTACTAGACATACTTGTTTCTCACAAAGCCACTTCATTATGCCTGTAGGTAGATCAACAGGTAATAATATACTTACCTGGTAATCTAGCTTTCTACTTATGTCAGTTTTATTATGATTTGTGTGTGTGTGTGTGTGTGTGTGTGTGTGTGTGTGCACACACACGAGTGTGTTGGGGAGTCTGAGTCATTTTTATAGTGTTTACTAGCCACCCCAGTACTCACAAACAAACCTTGTGATGCCTGCAGGCAATGTTAGAAAGTGTCAAAAAGTTACATACTTTATCAATACCAGTTACTTGTAGACAATAGTTATTAAGAAAGAAAGAAAGAAACAAAAAAATTCTATCTACAGATTGCAGTATACACCAGTGACTTCTAATGCAAATTCCTTTGAAAGCAAGATATAGTATGTATGCCACTTCATAGTAATCCTGAATCATTATCGGACTTTAGCCTTTTACACTGCATATTTATTTAGTAAATTACTAACACAATCTAACATAATTAGAAACAGAAAGTAATAATGAAGTTGAAGAATCACAGCATTTCCTATTTTCCTTTTAAACTAATTTGTTTTCACACAATAAAATGATCTGCACTGTTCTGTCTGCAGCTTCCACACCTTTAGGAATACTAATTTAATGTGTATGGGTGTTCCTACACTTACACCTTTAGGAATACTAATTTAACCTTTATGGGGATTCCTACCCTTACACCTTTAGGAATACTAATTTAATCTGTATGGGAGTTCCTACACTTACACCTTTAGGAATACTAATTTAATCTAGATGGGGGTCCCTACCCTTACACCTTTAGGAATACTAGTTTAATCTGTATGGGGGTTCCTACCCTTACACCTTTAGGAATACTAGTTTAATCTGTATGGGGGTTCCTACCCTTACACCTTTAGGAATACTAGTTTAATCTGTATGGGGGTTCCTACCCTTACACCTTTAGGAATACTAATTTAATCTGTATGGGGGTTCCTACCTGTACAGTTTGCCGTCTGAATTCAGGAAGGCATGTTCTAAGTGTGAGTGCTGGGACAGCGAACCCAGAGCACAGTAGTGGTGTGGTAGGCTCTAAGCAATGTAGCACTTAATACAATAGGAACTAACTGATGCAGAGGGTATATTGAGAGTGGCACAGATATTTGCTGTTCGGTGTACTGCTCTTCATTTGATTCATGCTGTCTCACTCTCTGCAGCAGCAATAAAGAAGCGGAGGGAGAAGAGCGATGGTTTACTCTGCTGTATTCACATCAGTCTACCTACTTTACTGAACAGTCTTTTGTTCCACTCCATCACCACCTCCCCCTGGTTATCACTACACTGATCGATTACTACAACTTTAACAGATCGTGATTTGCAGGGTACCTGTAGCATTATCATGAATAATTTTTCACAACTGTACAATCAAAAGAAATGAGAAGGAACTTCAGTACTATAAGCAATCTCTGGGAAGCTACCAGCACTAATGAATGCACTGAGTACAGTTGGTCATATCTGGCTGGGGAGCTCTTTTTGCTAATAGCCTTGTTGTGGTAGAATGGGTTAGACTAGATATGATTTAAAGCTGAGCTAAAAATATTACAAGTAACTTGAAAACACCTGCATACATAATATATCTTTCTAAAAATATGAAAATGTCCATTTTAATAACTAGTTTGCTTCAAGAAATGCAATTATACAGTATTTACATAAATTATATGTTAATGAGAGTCCCTTAGTGTATGCTAAGCAGGTATGCAGATCAGAGCATTAAACTGAATTGCTAGAGTATCTCTGTTTATTAATTTTTAGTAAAGTAAATTTATTGAGGGAATAATATAAAATGAAGATATGAACAACATGTAAAGCTACCAGATACACACAACTAACTAGAGAGAGGCACAGAAAGATATGTTACAAGTTTCCTACTGAAATCAGTCGTGTAAAGTCACCTTACTCTTACAGTACTGCTGTTTTAATTATGCTTTTGACTTTAAAAACCTGTCAGGACTACTGGCAACTATAACTCTTAATGAGTATGTAAGTAGCTCATAGACAAGCCAAGCAACATGTTCATGTTTTTGTGATGATTTTTTATTACATACATATATAGCATTTTCAGTGACAACACCATATATACAAGGCACAATATTGTTTTATATCTCTGTGTCAGAGTAAAATTTATTTGGCCAAACTTGTAGAATACCTAAGGATTTCACATGCCAGAATTGGTGGCATGTTTGCATTGTCAGGGGCAGTTATAGTGGAAATGCTGAGCATCAAATGTAAGGTAAGTGAGAGGGGGTACTGAAAACAATATCTCCATTTTTAACAGAAGGTCTTGAAATTGGGGTTCAGTGTTTGTGTGAGCATTTGTGGGTTACAGTTAAAGTTAGGATTAAGGAATGGAGATAAATGTATTGGTACAGCTGGTTACTGCTGTGCGTCTTATTTAGGGGTACTGTTAAGGAAATGGATGCATAGGTTTAGGGTTATTGATATGGTGTAAGGTTAGGGTTATCGCTATGGGGTAGTGTTAGCACAAGAATAAGGTGGTGTAGGGAGGTGAATAACTCACTACATATTGGTTGCTGCAGTTTCAAAGTACTATGTTTTATTTATTTGTACTTTTGTAACCAATGCCTTCCAAAAGTGACTCTGATGTACCTGAAAATCATACTACTTCACATTTAAAGTTATCTGTTTGTGCCCCAGGACAAGATTGTACATGATAGCATATTTATAAAAGTTTATGTTTAATGTAGTCAGATTGTAGTATTGTTGTTTCTACCTACTAGCCCACAATGCCCTTCCCATATTCTCTGATTAATTCCCTGATGGTTCTCAAATACAACTTGCTTGGTCATACATCAACAAGCCTAATTAATATTGCAGTAAACATTACTACATGGAGACTGGCGTAAATCACTTCATGTTTTACTTATAGCAGCTGAAGATTTTATATTACATTTGCACAACAGCAGAAGGAAATACTAATTCTATGAAGTTTACCTTTTTAAGTGCATTAATTATTCTACCTCCCCTACTTTTCTGTTTCCCAATACCCTTTTTTTCACCTGTCCCATGCCCTGTGGAATCCCCTTCCAATACCCATTCCTGTAGTCATGTGTCCACAACCCTCTGTATGGAAAAGTACTTTTTCAGACCTAGAGTATAGCTAGGTCCTAAAATTTGTTGCCTGTACTCCCTCATCCCATATTTGTCCGTCCAGTTAAGAATGACCTTCATATCTCCCTATCATTATCTCCATTGTGCACGTCTATAGTTCCAAATGCTCATAACTTGATTTTGAAGGCAAGATATTTACTTACTTATACTTTTTGGTAATTCGATAAATGAACTCTTCCTAACCAATCTATTTCTGCAGTGGACAGAATTCATATGATCAGACTGGTTTATCCACCTGTCAGCTACATGTTTTTAAAGCAGACCACAGTCATTCAAATTGTCATCTGCCTTTTCTATGTTTCTTTCTTACTTCCACTATAGTGATCTTCACACTGTTTATTCCCTGTAGTCCCTTCTAAAATTATTTCAAATTTAAACTGATCTATTAATGATCTAAGCTGAAACTATTACACTACAGTACAGGGAGTGCCACAACTGTGTTCCAGAAACAGGAGAGAGACAAGTTTGTTAAGCACCTTTCTGATGTCAGACAGGTGCTTAACAAATGTTTGTTTTGCTGGGAGCTCTTTTAGAATAAAAGGTATGAAGACTACAGCTGAAATGTTATGATGAATTAGTTTCAGAGTACAAGTGGAACACATGACATATTGCTACTATAGCTAAAGAATGTACAGTTTTGCTACATTAAAAAAAGAAGTTACAGTTTTACACTGTTGTAATCACAACACAAACCAACTTGGAAAGAACAGTAAGGAGGCATATATTATCCAATGGGCATGGACTCATTTCACTGAAGGCAGCTTATAATAAAGCTTAAATCAAAAAAAATTGTAAAATTGTATTTTCATTCTTGTCTGCTTTGACTATAGGCAAATTGTCAAGAATAGGCTACCTTGACAGCTGCTATTACACATGGTATTTCAGAAATTTAGTACTTGCACGCACACACACACACTATTTCTGATGTCTTACAATTCTTAACTGTTTCAAGCTCATGGTGTAAAATTCCATGAAACTCCCACCTTACATCTTTTCATGCATTCTGGACTAGAGATTAGATAATGTATGAGAATAGATCAACAGTTGTGTTTTTAAGCTATTTTGTGGAATATCCATATTCTTGTGTCATAATAAAGCAGCAGTTAGTAAGCCTTAAAACTCTTACTCTATGCTAGAATATGGTGGCACATCATAAGGTACTGCTTGGAGCAGAGTTAAAGTTTGTAGTATTCTGTGTGAGTAATGAGAGCATACTATCCCGTATGAGGCGTGAAGAGTACACTATCATGTATGAGTAATGACAGCACACTATCATGCATGAGTAATGAGAGCACACTATCATGCATGAGTAATGAGAGCACACTATCATGCATGAGTAATGACAGTACACGATCATGCATGAGTAATGACAGCACACTATCATGCATGAGTTATGAGAGTACACTATCATGCATAAGTAATGCGAGCACACCATCCCATCTGAGGTGTGAAACGTGCACTATCATGCATGCGTAATGAGAGCACGCCATCATGCATGAGTAATGATTGCACACTATCATGCATGAGTAATGCCAGTACACGATCATGCATGAGTTATGAGAGTACACTATCATGCATGAGTAATGAGAGCGCACTATTCAATCTGAGGCGTGAAAAGTACACTATCATGCATGAGTAATGAGAGCACACTATCATGCATGAGTAATGACAGCACACGATCATGCATGAGTAATGACAGCACACCATCATGCATGAGTAATGACAGCACACCATCATGCATGAGTAATGACAGCACACTATCATGCATGAGTAATGAGAGTACACTATCATGCATGAGTAATGACAGCACACTATCATGCATGAGTAATGACAGCACACTATCATGCAGGAGTAATGAGAGCACACTATCATGCAGGAGTAATGAGAGCACACTATCATGCAGGAGTAATGAGAGCACACTATCATGCATGAGTAATGAGAGCACACTATCATGCAGGAGTAATGAGAGCACACTATCATGCATGAGTAATGAGCACACTATCATGCAGGAGTAATGAGAGCACACTATCATGCATGAGTAATGAGAGCACACTATCATGCAGGAGTAATGAGAGCACACTATCATGCATGAGTAATGACAGCACACTATCATGCATGAGTAATGAGAGCACACTATCCCGTCTGAGGCGTGAAAAGTATACTATCATGCATGAGTAATGAGAGCACACTCTCATGCATGGGTAATGAGAGCACACTATCATGCATGAGTAATGACAGTACACGATCATGCATGAGTAATGACAGCACACTATCATGCATGAGTAATGAGAGTACACATAAAAGTCTTAGTGTTATTACAAATAAAGCAAGTATTTCAAGAAGAAAATTCTAAAGGGAAAACATTGATAAAACTGTAGCCTTTGCTTTTCATTTTTTCTTTGCCACGCAAACTATGCCCGACTCAAGTTTCACTCTTGCTATCATACCTCTGTAACTCTAGCAAGGCTATCCATATTCCTCATCAAATTCTGTACACAGTGCTGATGGCACAGGCTCAGGACTTGACTATGTCTAATGAGATGGGGTTGATCTCAGAGACACTGATTTTGTCAAGTCTTGCTCCCAATACAGAGTGAGCAAAGTCTCATCTTTCAGCAGAAGTTTGAGACTTGCCAATGATATGTATATAAAAACTTCATGTTAATGAAAATGATCAGTCACTGATGAAGAGATTCTGCATTTAAAAAGAAAAAAAAAAAAGAGAGAGAGAGAGACTCCAGTGGACTAGGATTATAGCTACAGAGCCACAGCAGTCAGAGGCCCAAGACAAATTGTGTGTTGAACATCTTCACAAGGTGGACTATCTAACAAAACATAAATATCATCTATTATGGTTACGTGACCGGGATTGGGAGGAACAGCAACTGAAGTATAATGAGGTGCTGTAGAACCTTTTAAGGGTGACATCCATAACTGGGGGTTCAGCATATAAAAAGTAACACTGAATAGGTATATGGAAATCAAAAGAATCAGATGTGTTAAAACAGTTTTCAATGTAAACAAAGAATGAAAGCAAACACATCAGTAAGCAGACAGAGTACATCCCCTATAGAAGATAAAGTTTCAAAACAATGAGAGAAATTCATAAGTAGCAAAAGAAACAAAGTGAGTTATACTGTAGAGTAAAATGCCAAAATAATCCACTATTTAGTTATATAAAAAACTCATCCTCATGATGATAAAAAACAAAAAAAAAAACAAGGAATGTTGGAACATATCACTAAGATGGCACAAACAGGAAAAGTATTTCTGATGGAAGAGATTATTAAGCCAAATGCTTCCTAGAACACCTACACTACTTTGAGATCTGATAGAAGAAATATTCTTTTATACCTTGTAAGGGTAGCAGGCAGAACCTACTTGAGAAAGAGCTTTTTCGGTACTAGTGATCTCAAATGCTGACAGATTACATGTATGGATACAATAAATATTTGGGAGGATGTTATTCCAAAGCAGTGGAGCTCACAATCAACTTATCCACATGGCCTTGCCAAGCAAGAGAAGAGAGTTCTGAAACTTCACATAACAGATATTGATGAAGTGGGGCAGTGCATCAGGAAAGCTAGCAAAGTAAGTTAAGCTAATGAGGGTAAAGAAAGTGTATGCTTAAAAGTTGCTATCAAAGAAGCAAAAGAACCTTGTCTTAAATTATCATGCAGATCAAACATAAATATGCAGTTCATACACAAGGTAAAATCAGTATTTAAAATACAAAGGTTCACATGTAAGCTCCATGTTAGCTGCCCTTACTAACTATTGTAAGCCTAGATAATTTCATTTTTGGTGCTTGAAATAACATATCCTGCTTGGTGTTAGACTGACCTTAACCTCCCCATGCTCAGTAATTATATGTGAGAATAACAGGTATCATACCACAGATAATTTGTAAGCACCCACGTGTGAGGTAAAGCATTAAGCACCTGCCTCTGTCCATTAGTAGTACAGGGGGCAGCTCTTGGATAAATGTTCTATTATCCATCCATAGATCCAAGTTGTGCTTGAATATGGACAGGGGTGAGCTTTGTTTTACATGGATGGAGAGTTTGTCCCAAAGCAGTGGTATCCTCTGCAAGATATACCTCTCCCTACAAACTATTCTGTTGGTTCATAGGTATACACTAGGCTAACAACCACCAGGGTCTTATGAACCTTGCCCTGCAATCCAATCCAGATGCGTCTCTATGTAACATGGATGTCTATTAGGAGGGGGTATATTAGTTAGGAAGTATCTAGAGGTTATTGGGGGGGGGGTGCACTAGCTTTGGCATTACTGTCTGCTTCTGTTTATGACAGACATGGGGGCCAGACCTGGGGCCAGATCTTTAAACATCGCCCTCATCCACTGTTGTGCGCTCTGGCTGCGTGTGTGCTACCATACATTCTGCCCTGAGTTACCCCTGCGAGTAGCCCTCGAGGATACCTCCGACCTACCTTCGGAATCTCAGCTCCCTTAACTGCTCAAGTTAAATACCAACATCTATAGCAAGCTTCTCAGTGGCCTCATTCCCCATTGTTTTCTGGATGTTTTTTCCAAGTGGAATTGTGGAACATTCTGCCCTGAGTTACCCCTGCGAGTAGCCCTCGAGGATACCTCCGACCTACCTTCGGAATCTCAGCTCCCTTAACTGCTCAAGTTAAATACCAACATCTATAGCAAGCTTCTCAGTGGCCTCATTCCCCATTGTTTTCTGGACGTTTTTTCCAAGTGGAATTGTGGAACATTCTGCCCTGAGTTACCCCTGCGAGTAGCCCTCGAGGATACCTCCGACCTACCTTCGGAATCTCAGCTCCCTTAACTGCTCAAGTTAAATACCAACATCTATAGCAAGCTTCTCAGTGGCCTCATTCCCCATTGTTTTCTGGACGTTTTTTTCAAAGTGGAATTGTGGAACATTCTGCCCTGAGTTACCCCTGCGAGTAGCCCTCGAGGATACCTCCGACCTACCTTCGGAATCTCAGCTCCCTTAACTGCTCAAGTTAAATACCAACATCTATAGCAAGCTTCTCAGTGGCCTCATTCCCCATTGTTTTCTGGACGTTTTTTCCAAGTGGAATTGTGGAACATTCTGCCCTGAGTTACCCCTGCGAGTAGCCCTCGAGGATACCTCCGACCTACCTTGAATCTCAGCTCCCTTAACTGCTCAAGTTAAATACCAAGAGCTATAGCAAGCGTCGCAGTGGCCGCATTCGCCATTGTTTTCTGGACGTTTTTTCCAAGTGGAATTGTGGAACATTCTGCCCTGAGTTACCCCTGCGAGTAGCCCTCGAGGATACCTCCGACCTACCTTCGGAATCTCAGCTCCCTTAACTGCTCAAGTTAAATACCAACATCTATAGCAAGCTTCTCAGTGGCCTCATTCCCCATTGTTTTCTGGACACTTTTTCCAAGTGGAATTGTGGAACATTCTGCCCTGAGTTACCCCTGCGAGTAGCCCTCGAGGATACCTCCGACCTACCTTGAATCTCAGCTCCCTTAACTGCTCAAGTTAAATACCAACATCTATAGCAAGCTTCTCAGTGGCCTCATTCCCCATTGTTTTCTGGACGTTTTTTCCAAGTGGAATTGTGGAAGTATGTTTAACTGCTGCTGCATACTTTTTTACTAAATGTTTTCCGCATTGATAGCTGTTTGTAGTACTCTAGCCTGCCAAGACAGCCAGCAGCCTTAGCTCCCCCCCGATCCTCACCAGCTGCCCTCTCTTACCCCAAGTACTGCCCCAAGGACATCCTAAAGTGGTACTAGTCCTGTCTCTGCTTCATATACTTGATAACACCCTCCCTCTCAAACTTCTCTGCAAGCTTTCATGTTTCTCTCTTAGACCCTAAGCTTCTCCCCTTTCACTGCATCTCCCAAACTCCTCTAGCCCACTCTAGCTGCAACTTCTCCTTCCTAATCTCTATCTCCTGTTTCGTCTAACACTCCAGATCTTTCTCCCTTTCTACTTACCCTCCTGTACACCTCCTTTTACTGATTGACTCCAGCTCCTCTCTGGACCTCTTTGGTTCTCCCTCCCTATATTCCCCTTGGACTGCACTTGCCTTTTCCTTCCTCTCATTTTCTCCTTTTCTTTCCCCTCCTGTTCTCTGTCCTTTCCCTCATCTACTCATACTGCCTTCTTCCTACCTCCTTTCTCAGCTATCCTTGTTATATACTTTATTCTATTGTGCTTCCTCTCTCTTCCCTCCCTCTTGGTCTCGCCCCCTTCTCTCCTTCTACCTCTGTCTTCTCTTGAATTATATGTATACCTATTCCTATATACTATATTCTACTCCATTAATAACCCTACTACTAACTCTCGTCTCTGTACATCTCCCTCCCCTTTGCTATTTCCTCACAGCCCTCTGGCTACCTCTCTTTTCCTGCTCCTCCCCTTCCTACGGGAAGTGATAAAAACTCCCCTAACCTCTGGGCGCCATCTTTAAACATCGCCCTCATCCACTGTTGTGCGCTCTGGCTGCGTGTGTGCTACCATAGTAAGTGGTATCTGTGCATACCTTTACACTGTGCTTTATTGTTTTAATTACAGTGATTTTCTTTTGTCCTAACGCTTCTACTTCTGTGCTGGGGCCAGTGCGCTCTGTAAAACCTAAGCGCAAGGTCCGGTTCATTGTGCATTTAGTTTGGACTGTTTGTTTTTCTTCTGCTTCTGAGCTGGGGCCAGTGCGCTCTGTAAAACCTAAGCGCAAGGTCCGGTTCATTGTGCATTTAGTTTGGACTGTTTGTTTTTCTTCTGCTTCTGAGCTGGGACCAGTGTGCTCTGTAAAACCTAAGCGCAAGGTCCGGCTCACTGTACATTTAGTTTGACTGTTTGTTTTTCTTATTGGACCCTTCGCGCTTCTCTGTAATACTAAGCGCAAGGTCCGGATTGTAGCGTTATTAGTCTGGTACCTTCCCAGACTGTTGGTTTCTTACTACGACCTTCGCGCATTGTATAATCAAGCGCAAGGCCTGGGTTGTTATCCTGAAATGCTGCACTTTATGTATGTTGGGATGCGATGCTAAAGACTGTATTTTTACATTCTATTATAGGCATTATTTGTCGGTAACTGGTAAAAGCTACGGTATTGATATAGGGATAGTAATAGTTAATTTTGGGTTATTGTTTTTTACTTATTTACGCTATTAGTTACATTTCTCAGCAAGGTGCTGGTTTGCTTAACTGCATTTGCAAGGTGCTTCGTTTGTGAACCCTGCTATAACCCCGCCATTTTTGGCGCTTTTCTGGTGAATGCATTCTTCAGTTAATTCGTAGCGGGAACTGCTACTGTTTTATTTAGATGTATTGGCGTTTGCTTATCTAGCGACTAGTACATGCCATTTGCTAGGTGACTCTCCTCCATCATACACTCAAGCAGCATTCTATATTGCCCTTCAGCTGCAGTACGGAGGGCTTTCAAAGACTATTAGCTGCATTATTATTATGTATTATGTTCAATTGATTAGTATGCTATTTGAACTTTGCTGGTCTACTTATCTGATTTAGAAACGCAGTACTCATTTTTATTTAACTGCTTCCACTGCTAGTATTTGTAGCATGTGTTATACTTTATTACATTTCACTATGTTTAAAGTTAAGCTATGTTTTAACTGTGTCAAACACTAATGTTTTCTACACTCTCTAATCTATTTATAGCATTCTGCCCTGAGTTACCCCTGCGAGTAGCCCTCGAGGATACCTCCGACCTACCTTCGGAATCTCAGCTCCCTTAACTGCTCAAGTTAAATACCAACATCTATAGCAAGCTTCTCAGTGGCCTCATTCCCCATTGTTTTCTGGACGTTTTTTCCAAGTGGAATTGTGGAAGTATGTTTAACTGCTGCTGCATACTTTTTTACTAAATGTTTTCCGCATTGATAGCTGTTTGTAGTACTCTAGCCTGCCAAGACAGCCAGCAGCCTTAGCTCCCCCCCCCGATCCTCACCAGCTGCCCTCTCTTACCCCAAGTACTGCCCCAAGGACATCCTAAAGTGGTACTAGTCCTGTCTCTGCTTCATATACTTGATAACACCCTCCCTCTCAAACTTCTCTGCAAGCTTTCATGTTTCTCTCTTAGACCCTAAGCTTCTCCCCTTTCACTGCATCTCCCAAACTCCTCTAGCCCACTCTAGCTGCAACTTCTCCTTCCTAATCTCTATCTCCTGTTTCGTCTAACACTCCAGATCTTTCTCCCTTTCTACTTACCCTCCTGTACACCTCCTTTTACTGATTGACTCCAGCTCCTCTCTGGACCTCTTTGGTTCTCCCTCCCTATATTCCCTTGGACTGCACTTGCCTTTTCCTTCCTCTCATTTTCTCCTTTTTTCCCCTCCTGTTCTCTGTCCTTTCCCTCATCTACTCATACTGCCTTCTTCCTACCTCCTTTCTCAGCTATCCTTGTTATATACTTTATTCTATTGTGCTTCCTCTCTCTTTCCTCCCTCTTGGTCTCGCCCCCTTCTCTCCTTCTACCTCTGTCTTCTCTTGAATTATATGTATACCTATTCCTATATACTATATTCTACTCCATTAATAACCCTACTACTAACTCTCGTCTCTGTACATCTCCCTCCCCTTTGCTATTTCCTCACAGCCCTCTGGCTACCTCTCTTTTCCTGCTCCTCCCCTTCCTACGGGAAGTGATAAAAACTCCCCTAACCTCTGGGCGCCATCTTTAAACATCGCCCTCATCCACTGTTGTGCGCTCTGGCTGCGTGTGTGCTACCATAGTAAGTGGTATCTGTGCATACCTTTACACTGTGCTTTATTGTTTTAATTACAGTGATTTTCTTTTGTCCTAACGCTTCTACTTCTGTGCTGGGGCCAGTGCGCTCTGTAAAACCTAAGCGCAAGGTCCGGTTCATTGTGCATTTAGTTTGGACTGTTTGTTTTTCTTCTGCTTCTGAGCTGGGGCCAGTGCGCTCTGTAAAACCTAAGCGCAAGGTCCGGTTCATTGTGCATTTAGTTTGGACTGTTTGTTTTTCTTCTGCTTCTGAGCTGGGACCAGTGTGCTCTGTAAAACCTAAGCGCAAGGTCCGGCTCACTGTACATTTAGTTTGACTGTTTGTTTTTCTTATTGGACCCTTCGCGCTTCTCTGTAATACTAAGCGCAAGGTCCGGATTGTAGCGTTATTAGTCTGGTACCTTCCCAGACTGTTGGTTTCTTACTACGACCTTCGCGCATTGTATAATCAAGCGCAAGGCCTGGGTTGTTATCCTGAAATGCTGCACTTTATGTATGTTGGGATGCGATGCTAAAGACTGTATTTTTACATTCTATTATAGGCATTATTTGTCGGTAACTGGTAAAAGCTACGGTATTGATATAGGGATAGTAATAGTTAATTTTGGGTTATTGTTTTTACTTATTTACGCTATTAGTTACATTTCTCAGCAAGGTGCTGGTTTGCTTAACTGCATTTGCAAGGTGCTTCGTTTGTGAACCCTGCTATAACCCCGCCATTTTTGGCGCTTTTCTGGTGAATGCATTCTTCAGTTAATTCAGAAGCGGAACTGCTACTGTTTTATTTAGATGTATTGGCGTTTGCTTATCTAGCGACTAGTACATGCCATTTGCTAGGTGACTCTCCTCCATCATACACTCAAGCAGCATTCTATATTGCCCTTCAGCTGCAGTACGGAGGGCTTTCAAAGACTATTAGCTGCATTATTATTATGTATTATGTTCAATTGATTAGTATGCTATTTGAACTTTGCTGGTCTACTTATCTGATTTAGAAACGCAGTACTCATTTTATTTAACTGCTTCCACTGCTAGTATTTGTAGCATGTGTTATACTTTATTACATTTCACTATGTTTAAAGTTAAGCTATGTTTTAACTGTGTCAAACACTAATGTTTTCTACACTCTCTAATCTATTTATAGCATTCTGCCCTGAGTTACCCCTGCGAGTAGCCCTCGAGGATACCTCCGACCTACCTTCGGAATCTCAGCTCCCTTAACTGCTCAAGTTAAATACCAACATCTATAGCAAGCTTCTCAGTGGCCTCATTCCCCATTGTTTTCTGGACGTTTTCCAAGTGGAATTGTGGAAGTATGTTTAACTGCTGCTGCATACTTTTTTACTAAATGTTTTCCGCATTGATAGCTGTTTGTAGTACTCTAGCCTGCCAAGACAGCCAGCAGCCTTAGCTCCCCCCCGATCCTCACCAGCTGCCCTCTCTTACCCCAAGTACTGCCCCAAGGACATCCTAAAGTGGTACTAGTCCTGTCTCTGCTTCATATACTTGATAACACCCTCCCTCTCAAACTTCTCTGCAAGCTTTCATGTTTCTCTCTTAGACCCTAAGCTTCTCCCCTTTCACTGCATCTCCCAAACTCCTCTAGCCCACTCTAGCTGCAACTTCTCCTTCCTAATCTCTATCTCCTGTTTCGTCTAACACTCCAGATCTTTCTCCCTTTCTACTTACCCTCCTGTACACCTCCTTTTACTGATTGACTCCAGCTCCTCTCTGGACCTCTTTGGTTCTTCCGCTCCGTTAGCCTCTTGGCTCAGTCCGCTCCCCTACCCTACCCCCAAATCCCACCCACCCCCAGTGCATCTACCTTTATTTCTCTCATAGCCACACCCTCTACAACCCTTATCCAATCAAACACTTATTCCCCAAAAACCACACCTCCCTTCCCCGCCCATTCTTGCCTCTATTAACTACCTCATCTAACCCACTAAAACATTAGATTCCTACACTCCCACTCAAATCTCTACTCTGTTTCCACATCCAATCCTATACTCTTAAACATAACTACTCTATGACTTACTTATCTCTCCTACATTGATAAATATCTTATCTACCACCTAACACCTCTGTATATTTCATAATCTAATTCTCCAACTTCTATCTAGAGTTTATCTAGTCGCTAAACACTTCAACCCCCTATATATCTTACTTCTTATTTAAACACTACTATTCTATTAATTCTTCCTCATCATGCTTGCCAAACAATCCTTCCTCTTCCTTTCACTATTACTACTTTTCTCCTTATCCTCTATCTACCACCTTTCTCAACCTACTATTTCCATGATCCCCCAACCCTTTCATACGACAAATTCTCACAACTCAACTTTCTTACCCACATACTCTCTTATTTCCCCCTACTTATTCCCCTCAGAAAACCTCCATCTTTTTCAACACAAACTGATCTCATATCATGCTAACTTTACTACCATAACTGCTAGCAAAGCCCTCCAATTCACAAAAGAACCCAATCTCATCTCCTTGCTAACTACTCACACAAACCACTTCATACTTCATCTGATTACTACACTCATCTCTGGAGACATCCATCCTAATCCAGGCCCTACCACTACAACCAATATTAACAAATCCCTACTATTTACTTCTCTAAACTCCCAAAGTATAGTAAACAAAGTCCCAAACCTTCATGCTTGGCTCACACACAATAAGCCAGATATCCTAACTATTTCAGAAACTTGGCTAAAACCACACATTAGAGACTCTGAAATAGTTCCTCCAAACTTCTCTATCATAAGAAAAGACAGACCTCACAAAAAGGTGGAGGAGTAGCCCTTCTATATTCTTCCTCCCTAGTAGTTACTCCCTACAATAAACCTATTCCACACTTCAACAACGCCGAACTTCTCCTGACCCTACTACAAATCAACAATCACAAACACATATGCATAGCTTCCCTTTACATCCCCCCTGGGGATAATATCTCCACACTTGAACTTATCCTCTCCTGGCTATCCACTAACATTAGTAATGAAACCATAATCCTTGGAGATGTAAACATTAACTGGGCCCTTGTCCAGTCTCCTACAAATTCCACAAACATCAACCTCTATAACTTCTCACAACTGATCACTTCAGTAACTTATCCTGCCAAAACCTCTCCAATGGGAGTATACTGGACTGGATTCTAGTCTCCCATCCTCTCTATTTCACCAACAGCGGCACTCTTCCCGACCCACTTGGTGACCACACACCCACCTTTACCTACCGGCTTCCTACTGTCCTTCAACGAACCCATAACTATATCACATTCCGTGACCAAAAAAACTTCAACCCAACAACCTTCTCAAACTCATTACAAGCAATTAATTGGAATTGTCTAAAAATACTACCTCTTGAA
Source organism: Protopterus annectens (assembly GCF_019279795.1). Lineage (NCBI taxonomy): Eukaryota > Metazoa > Chordata > Ceratodontiformes > Protopteridae > Protopterus > Protopterus annectens. Next base: position 516,057,549 of record NC_056749.1, read on the forward strand.
AATGCAGTCTCATATTTTAACTCAACATTCTTAAAAGTATTAGACTCCCAAGCTCCCTTACGGACAAAAGAATAAAGCCAAATCAGCCCTATGGCTCTCCAAAAATACCCTTACTATCATGAGACAGAGAGATAAAGTCTGGACACGCTACCAAAAACATAAGTCAGCACCTCTCCTAAACGAATATAAAATGCTCCGAAATAAAGCAAAGAAAATGATAACTTTTGATCGTCAAAACTACTTCTCAACACTCCAAAACCATAATAAAACAACCCTCAAAAATTCTGGAAAGGGATCTCTACTCTCCTCCACCCCAGCAAACCAGTTACTCCCACCCCAGATCCAAATGCTCCAGAATCTGATTTAGCCACACAATTTAACTCCTTCTTTATCAACTCCATCTCCAAACTGACCTCTTCATTCTCTAACACCTCTCTCTCCACTTCCACACCCTATTCCACATCCACTAACCCCTCTTCTTCCTCTTCTACACAAACCCCACCCTCATCTCCACTACCCCAAAATTCCCCCTCTTCTGACTGCACCCTCTTCTCATTAAATCCTGTACCTACAGCTACTATAAAGAAACTTCTTCAGAAATTGAAACCATGTACCAATGCTCCTGACAATATCCCTTCTTACTTTCTCAGTGTAGCCGCTAAAACTCTTGCCTACCCCATTAGCATCTTAATAAACCGCTCCCTACAAGAATGCACAGTTCCCCAAATCTGGAAACAAGCTTTTATTATACCTCTACACAAAGGGGGCAACAACAATTACATTAGCAATTTTCGTCCCATAGCCATCCTGTCCCCCATTTCTAAACTCCTTGAAAAATGTGTCCAACTCCAGCTTCTTCCACACCTCCTAGACAACCATCTCATTACCCCTACACAGCATGGTTTCAGACCTAATCATAGTACTATGACTGCCCTCCTCTCCTTCCTTGAAACTGTAAATAAAGCCCGTGACTCTGGGCAAATTGTATCTACTTTGCTTCTTGACCTCTCCAAAGCCTTTGACACTATCTCTCACAACCTGCTCTTAACTAAACTTTCCAAACTCCACCTATCTTCTTCCTCTCTGAACTGGTTCTCTAGTTACCTTTCCAACAGAAATCAAGCTGTAAAATGGAAAAAAGCTACCTCCCCCTTCCTTAGTACCCCCACTGGAGTGCCACAAGGCTCCATACTGGGTCCGCTTCTCTTCAATATATTTATAAATGACTTCTACAAATCAATTCCTTCCTCTAGTATCATCCAATATGCAGATGATTCTACTATCATCTGTTCTGCCTCTTCTATCCCTACACTACAAAAACTTACCCAGAAAGCTTTCTCTTCCACAGAGCAATGGATGCAAAGTAATCATCTAGCTCTCAATGCCACTAAGACCAAACTTATGTTATTTACTCCTTCAAAAGTTATCCCTCCAGACATAACTACATTCTTAATTACAAGTCAAAACAACTCACCCCTTGAAATAGTATCAGAAACTAAACTACTTGGGGTCCAAATTGACAACCTACTGAAATTTAACTCCCACCTCCAAATAAACATTAAAAAAACACATCAAAAACTTGGCATGCTTTATAGACAGAAAGCCTACCTTACACCTGACACTAAAATCTCTCTCTCTACCTCCTTTCTTATCCCTTCCCTTCTCTATGGTGCCCCACTACTAACTAATCTTCAGTCCTCTTTAAGAAAACAGCTTACTTCCTGCTATAACAAAATTGCAAAATTCGCCACCAGCCATAAGTCCTCTACTCACCACTGTGTCTCCCTCCATAAGCTAAAATGGCTAGAACTCCCCAATCAACTAACTTACACCCAACTAACTCTAGCCCATAAACTTATTCTAAACCCCTCACTCTGTCCCTCCCTTTCCTCTGCCTTTAAAATGCACCTCCCTAGTAGAATTCTAAGGTCAAACAATCAAAATCCACTTGAAGTACATAAACCTACTTATCCACCAGGAAAAAACCTTCTTTCCTTTAGCCTCGCTCACCTATGGAACTCCCTTCCACCACTTATTCGCACCACCTCTAACCATATCACCTTCAAAAAGTCTCTCTTCTTACATCTAGCAACTCAGTGGGTATGCTCTTGCTCCCACCCCACATAACTAACTCTACTAAATCTCCTTCCATACCGTATTCTACTTTATGTACCTACTATGTATGCTCTCTAATCTCTATTAACTGGTCTCTTTTACTTGTAGGTCATTTTCTAAATTAGATTAACTGTTATAACTGCTATTGTACATGTGATAAGTTTTGCTCTTTCCTGCCTAAACAGTACCAATAACTCTCTGTAACTAGATTGTTAATTGTAAACTGTTGAATGTATATCTGCTTGTTTTGGAGCTTTTCTCCCCAGGACTCCATTGAAAACAGGTTCATTATGGCCCAATGGACTATCCTGGTAAACCAACTGCAATAAATAAATAAATAAATAAATAAATTTCCAATTCCCCATCCATTGATCAGTGTTATGCTTAAACAGGGTTACAGACAGGCTCTGCTTCAAATGGATGGGAGACTGTTCCAAAGCATGGTGATTCTCTGAGACATATCGGTATCATCAACGTCTTACTTATGTCACAAGCAAAATTTAAATCCTTATATCTAGTGATTCTGATGCTGTTTATTTTGCAGATGTGCAAAAGGTCCATTGGAGCTGGATCCGAGGATGCCTTGTATGGCAGCCATAGATCACCTCTCAGCAGCCTGTAGGAGACAAAGTACAGAGACGGGCCTTTAACTGATCCATATAGGACAGCGCATTTATACTCTAGATTCTCCTAGTAAGGAACCTTTGTGGGCATTCAGACTGTTGCATATGTCTGGAAGGGACATTATACTTAATGATAGGTCTGACAAGGGCTGAATGAAGTGGCACAATCACTTCCTTGGACCTGGATACCAAGCACTTATTTATAAGTTGGGTGACATTGAATAATTTTCTTACTACCTTGGTTACATGTTGGTCAAGCGCCAGATTACTGTGTACATATGTTTCCAGATCCCTGACCAGATCAACTCTTATGGTTGTCCTATCAATGGAGTAATTAGCTTGGGTGGTAGTTTTCATAAAAGACACTATAATGCATTTCTTGAGTTTTAGTCTGTGACTTTGGCACCAGTCATTTGTCTGTGTTAAACCCGCTTGTAAGATGTTTATGTCACTGGGAAAATCTACATCTCCCAAGTTGCAATCATCTATGTCCTTGGTCTGTCAAAGGCCCTTAACATTAGTCTTTACCTCTGAGAAGTAGATGCTAAAAAGGCACGGTCCAGGCATGGAGCCTGGAGGCACCTCCTGGTGACCTGTCTCTTAGTGGAGGTGGCATCACCAATCCTGACTTCCCAGGTCATGCCTTTGAGCCAGCTGGCAATCCAGTGAGTTATGCAGGGGTTTATGTCCAGTTTGATGAGTTTGTCAACTATACCTAAGGGGGTTATTGTATCAAAAGCCTTAGTCAGGTCCAGGTAGGTGGTTCACATAATTTTCCCCTTAACCATTGCCCTGATGACATTTTCAACGAAGTCCACCAAGTTTAGTAGGTATGACCTTCCCTTGAGAAAGCCAAACTGGGTTGGGTCCAGTGTCAGAGAGTTACCCACACCCTTTGTTGATCATTTTCATAATAATTCATTCCATGGCTTTGCATTTTAGAGTACTCAAACTAATAGATCTGTAGTTTCATCCTGTCCTCAATGGACAATGACACATGCTCTGCACTGCTCCAGCTTCTTCTTGGAGGGGGGGCAAATAAGTCTCTGGGAGAAAGACTAGATCAACAGAGTCAGTGTTGGTGGAAGTTTGTTATGATGGCAAGAGGAAAAAGAACACAAAGCATCTTGTTCGAACTGGATTAGAAAATTGTGTTGCTTCTTAGTCCCTTCACAGAAACAAAAATGCTAAGACTGAACTTTAAAAGCTAATGCAAACTAAAGTCATTAATCTTGATGGTTTCAGCATGAAATTCTTACAGAAATCTGATAAAAAACAAATCATACTTATAAATAACCTTTTTCAACAAGTCACCGAGGAAGGCTGTGGTTGAAGTCAGATACAATTGCCCCTCAAGGCTGAAAGCAAGACAGGAAATCTACCAGTTTAACCTTAGCTGTAGGCAAGAACGTTATATCCATCATTGAAGATGAGCTTATGGGCATATCTACAACCATCTGGGCACTGAACTCAGGGCAGAAAGACTCCACACTAGAAAGGCCCTGTCCTACTTGTTTCAAATATCATTACTGATCTCAAAAAATGCCACCTTCCAACTATATTAAGACTTAAAATCCTTTGGAAAAATGTCCAAATGACTATGGAACTCCTCTCTCTTCTGAAACCCTGAAATACTGCCCATCACAGCTATCAAACTGATGGCAACGTTCATGCTAGATATAGCTAAGAAAAGATGCCAGATGGTTCCCAGAATGTGTCTTTACACTTTGTACATGCAATTGAGTTAAAAAATAGTCAACAAAGTAAAAGAGCATATATGTTTGAAGTCTGACATTAACTTAATAGAAAGCTCAAATACTGGTATAAAGTTTTGAAAATTGTTTTTTTTTTTGGTTTGTTTGGAAATAAACTGTGTAAAACCAATGGATCTGTGTTTTTCTGATTGTGTTCTACTACAGGAATCATAACTGCTGCCAGGAAAAAGTTCATAGATAAGTTACCTGTTTGGTGTCCAGGGGAACATTGAGGAGTTTAGCTTAAATTCCCTGTTGCTCCTAAGCAGTGTACTTGCTCAAGGTCACATAGATGTCTGTGGGAATCAAACCTTGTACCAATAGGAACTACAACTCACAGCTTTAGCCATCTGCCCCAAATTCAACACAAATGTAGGAAAGCATAACTCTCAGCCTCTTAGTGCAAAAAATCTGGACAAAATCAAAAATAGGGACAAATTTTAAATATTGCTCTCTCAAACTTAGAAATGGTTTAGAATCAAAGGTATTGCATTATTGTGCATTTTTTTCTGAAGGATATGATGTCTGAAACACAAGTGCCTGTCATTATTTAGTGAATTCAATCCTCACTGATTTGCCACAAAAATACAGAAAAACACATTTTATGTGGAACAGTCCAAAAATATGAGGCAAAAATCTGGACAGTTGGGAAGTAATACATCTCTACAAAGAAGTAATACAGCTCTAGGAAAACAGCCAGTGTCATCTTAGTTGAAGAAGAGTGCAAGCACTGCAGGAAATGAAACAAAATTAGTACATCAAAAAAGGACCAACATAAATATGATTTGCACAATTTATCATCACTTTATGGAGGCCAGAGAGTGTAATTTGCTGATTTTTCTCTTGTAGCAGGTCTGGAATGATGATCATCATATTTTTCATAAATCCCTATTATGTATAGCTGATGTGATTTTTTTTAATATGAATATATTTCAGTACCCCACCCATGTAATTTAAATGTTAAGAAACCAGATTCATAAAACCAGCCTCTATGAGTAATATGCATCACTTTATATACAATGTCAGTTTTATGTTTTCATAAAGGCTAAACTCACATGTCTGATAATACAGCCCTTTGATATTTACAGTACATTCATAAAAATAACTATTTATCCTAATAAATGTATTCTTGAAAAATATTTGATTCAATCTCATATATTTATTTTATGTGATCAATGTACAGTTATTCCAGTACACAATGTACTTTATAAGTATTGAAATGTAACAGCAAAATGAAATAAATTATCAAAACAGCAAATAAGTAAACAACGTGCATTATGCTTCTGTTTGTATGAAACTCACTGTATGTTCCTTCTCCTAAACAAATACAGACACAGTGTCCATGTTTATATTTTGTTTAAATACTGAGAGTTTTTATTACACCTATCAATCAGTGCATGATATAACACTCAATTATGATCCCAATTTCTATTGTATATGCCAACTGTACATTTGAGCAGTTAGCCATACGTCTGCCTGCCTACTGCTTTTATGCTCCGCTAATTTCACTACCTGAACTCAATATGTATAAAGTAACAGCTCTTTCTTGACCAGTTTAAGATGCGACTGCTCAACAGATATTTCTTACCTTGCCCTCATTTCCCCAGAAAACATAGTTTTAAGAATCTCTGTTACAGAAAGAGTCGAGCAGCATGTGTAAAGGGTAGGTTACTTAATGCAATCATGGGACCATAACATATGCAGGTTATTTTAACATGCTTTACTTTGATGGTGCATATAAAATTGAATTAGACAGGCCTGCTTCTCTATTCAAACAGATGCTCATGTTATTACTTTTACTCACTCTTTTTTACACAACCAAAGCCTGCCTTTTAGGAGTCAGGCACTTAAACTCAGACTGCCTCGCTCAGTATTAAGTCAGGGCATGAGTTAATTTAACTACATTTTTAAATTATCTTTCTGGTGACAGAATTGTTCTTGAACCCGTGATTCCTGGCAATAAAGACAGATACCTTGCTCTTATACCATCAAAGGAACTTAATAAGAGAACACAGTATAGTATTGTTAAATATGAGAATACGGTATAGTAACCAGTGTTGTATAACTAACAAAACTAATTAACCAAACAAGACAGGGATTAAACCAAGTCATAGACTGCTTTATATAGAAACCACTTCATATTGGCAAGTCACATATGTGATATATTTCACTTTTTTACTGGGAAATTTACTGGTTTTACCTGAGAGATGGTCTGTATAACCTGATAAAATGTCATACATGTTTTGGGCTTCAAACTGAGCTCTGTGTGGGGTAGAATTTTCTGTCAACTGCTATAGCAACTTGCTGTCAAGGAAAATACTCTGCAAGAAAGTGTGTGTTGGATATTGTATTGAAAAAGTGGTGGCAAAAAGGATGAAAGTATTTCTATATGCAAAAGTATTTTAAACACACACGAATTTAGCAAAGAGCAAGACACTGAGTAAACAAATTAATACTTGTTGGCTTGGCTGCTATGTATTAGTATATGTAATGAAATACAGAACAGCAGTGTGAGAGTGTGTGTGTGTGTGAGAGAGAGAGAGAGAGAGGGAGTGAGTGAGAACATTGTCTGTTTCACTGTTTTTGCGTGTGTTTTCTATCTTCTTTTTCAGATTTCTCAGACTGTCACTGCACATCACAGCATTCCATATCTCATATTCTACAGTTCATATCTTCTGCTTGAAGGAGTACATGCCGGATTGTATAAAGTCTCTTCACCTTAAGCTTTAATAAGACACAGTTGTGTGGTTTCTATGGTGACAAAGCTTCCATACCCAAAGATCATGCATTAATCACTTCCATGAAATTTCATCTTGCAGTTTTATAACTTGGTCGTATCCAGAATTCATTTATTAAGTTCATTATGCTCAATTAAAATGTATACTGAATATTAATAAACTGAAAGTTGAAGTTCCTTTTTGCTATAATTCATCAGAAGAATTTCATTTGCATGCAACCATAACGGTACCTATAAAGGATTTACAGAGCATGATTACCACAAGTTGCAAGAAAAAAAACAGCATGTGGGAACGAGAGATTAATGACCAAGACAGTGGGCATACATTTCTGCATGTAAAGTCACAGCTGATCTGTGGTGAGTTGTCACTGCATAAACAGCCACATCAGGCAGAACAGAAGTTCCATCCCCTACATAGTGTGAAAGCCAGTCGTAATGTTACGCAAGATGCTTTAATATTCTGTGGTTCAATGTGGTCAGTACAGACTGACCTATATTGTGGTTCAATGTGGTCAGTACAGACTGACCTAAAATGTGGTCAGTACAGACTGATCTATATTCTATGGTTCAATGTGGTCAGTACAGACCGATCTATATTCTGTGGTTCAATGTGGTCAGTACAGACTGATCTATATTCTGTGGTTCAATGTGGTCAGTACAGACTGATCTATATTATGTGGTTCAATGTGGTCAGTACAGACTGATCTATATTCTGTGGTTCAATGTGGTCAGTACAGACTGATCTATATTCTGTGGTTCAATGTAGTCAGTACAGACTGATCTAAAAGCAAATGCTATACAATGCTATATTGTTTATGCCAAAGTTAGTGCAGTTTTAGTAAATGTTTTCAGTGACCACAGAGAGAGAGGATAGTCATTCCAGCTGTTGTTATGGAAGACACAGATCAGTGTTATTTCTCATAACTACCATGTTATTAATTAGTGACTGAAGGAGCCCATCTATGTCCAAAAAAGGTAGAAAACATATTACAACCACAAGTTACCTGAATCACCATGGCATTTCTTAAACATCTGCTTATTTATTAGGGTGATCAACTGACTGGCAGGCATGGATATGTGCAAATGAATGAGTTCCCTGTTCAGCATCTTGGCAGGACAATGGAGTATGTAGGGAGATCAAAGGTGAAAACATGGGTTATTGTTACCTGGAGTTTTACACACATGAATTATGTAAGTAGGAGTGATACAGCAATGGTGGGATAGGCTTGTTATATTATACTATACACCTATACACTACAGTCTATAATAATCAAGGATAAAAGAAACGGACTTAAGTAAATGCAAAAAATAGGAATTTATTTTAATTTACATGATTTGTTGCTTACTTTCTTTCATAGGTGATTACTAGACTAATGGCAAGAGAGCCATTTCAAGCCTAGTCAATAATACTCAGGCTAGGACAATATTATATCTTAATTCCCCAGATATGGACTGGGGTAGTATCAGGGTAGTGGATCTCTGGGTCATGTTACAGGCTGCTCTGTCCATAAGGTACATGGATATGGATGGTACCCCAGGAGTGAATTTACTGCTGCCCTTCCATTTATCTGAATTACTTTTGAAGGGAGTGAGAGATGGGCTTTGTTTACGAAGATGGGAAGTTTATTCCATAGGTATAATAGCCTTTGGCATTTTAATCTGTCTCTCCAGCAAGTGTTGTTATAGTCGCAAATAAGGTTCAGATCCATGGAACATATAACCCTTGTGTAATTTTTCTTGTGAATATGTAACATTTTCATCAGGGCTGGATCAGAGAATACCTTGTAGGTCAGACATAAGTCAACTCTCAATAAATGGTATGAGATGGAATAAAGATACAGGGCCTTTAGTCGGTCTGCATAAAACACGTCTTATGCTTTGTATTTTTTAGTGAGAAAACTCTGGAGCTGCTCCAGTTGGTGTAAGCACCTGGTTAGGTACATGCAGAAGGGAGCATTGTGCTCAACTATGGGCCTGATGAGGGCTGAATACAAAGGCAATATGACTACCTTCGATCTTGATACCGTGCCTTTACTTGTAAGTTAAGCCACACAGAAGGATTTCCTCACTACAGTAGCTACCTGGTGGTCAAAATTTAGGTTACTATTTGTGTTGTTCCCAGGTCCCTCACCAATGGGTCTATTTTTATGAGTGTGCTATCAATATTATAATTTGCAGGGATATCTGATTTGTAGAATTGTATGATTCCACATTTTTTAGCATTTAGTCACCAGTCATTTGTCATTTTTAGGCCTGTTTGTAGGATGTTAACATTGTTTGGGGATTTAATGATTGCTCTCAGGTAAAGTCATCTGTGAACTTGATGAGCCAGAGTCCCCCGACATTGGCCTTCACTTCAGAGCAATACATACCAAACAGGAGAGGACCCAACACTGAGCCCTGTGGGACAGTGCTAGCAACAATTTATTATCGGAGGTGGATTCACCTATTCGTACAACATATGCCCCGTCATTGAGCCAGTTTGCTATCCACCTGATGATGTAGCGGTTTATGCCTAACTCAGCAAGTATATCTATGATCTCCAAGTGGGGGACTGTGTTGAAAGCTTTGGCCAGGTCTAGATATGTGGTGTGTATTGTTTTACCCTTATCCATGGCCCTGGTGACTTTCTTGAAGAAGTCCATGAGATTCAGCAGGCAAGACATCCCTCTGACAAAGCCATATTGGGTCTGATCTGATGTTTGGAGAGTTCCTATATTATTATTGATCAGGTCCATGATAATTTTCTCCATGGCCTTGCAGATGAGACCGGCGGCCAAGCTTATGGGTCTATAGTTCCCTGGGTCAGTTGATGGTCCCCGTTGTGCAGAGAGATGACTGTTGCAGTCCTCCATTCCTCTGGGACAAAGCCCATCCGGATGCTGTAGTTAAATAGAGTTTCTACTGGCCCTGATAGATTCTATTTTAAGTTATTTAAGAAGCATTCTTGAATAATGTCTGGACCCATGCAGGATGTGTTTTTGGCTTTAGTGAGTGCAGTGAGGACCTGTTCCCTCATAATGACTGATAGAGAGATGATTGCAGGTTATTTCTTTGGGTGAGGAAAGAGGTGATGGGGGGAGAAGTCTGAACTGAACTTGTCAGCCAGCAGATTTGATATAGTCTCATGCTGTGTGTAAGGGTTATCGTTTATGATTAACATGATTAATACATTGCTGAGCATTTCCCCTGAGGTTAATAACATCATTAAAAAAAAAGCTTTATAGTTGTCTTTTATCTGGGAGGCTATAAGGTCACATTATTTGCCATAAAACTTACAGAAATAATTTTGCAAATTTCTTTATACCCAATATTATGAAATATGCATACATTTTTACATGTTTATATTTTACAGCTATACCTCACAAAACCCGTGTAATAAAAAATTGTAATGAGGTCTCTCTGCATTTTATCTTTGCTCCTTTTGAGTAATATTCCTAGGAGTTTCTGATGGTTGACCAGTAGGATTTTTTGTAGGTTAACAGAAACTCTCATATAAGCAGTAACCTTTAAGGCTGCAGTAGATAAGTGTATGTGTTATGAGTATGAAAGTCCAAAATCATATCATAGCTACCACCTAAACATAGCTTACAGATGTGCTGCTATAAAGTCAGGTATAAGCACAGCAACTATCTTCACTAATCTAATCATCTGATCAGTTTCAGTTTATTATTCCTATACTTTGTGCTACATCTGACAACCAAAATACATTTCCAATGACACTTTTCATCTGTTTATTCCAAACATATGGCTTCTATTTTATGTTAGCTTATTGACTGTGACATTTTCACAAACATTCTTTGTTATTTTAAGGTCCTTTGCTTTCATAAATATGTGACATTAGATAAGCAAATCGCATGCTGTGATTGTCCATTCAGTTGATGTTTCAATTCAATCCCCACTTTGTAATAAAACAATAATTCTTAGAATGGAGTCACAGGTCAGCACAAACCTTGGAGACTGAAAAATAAGTCTGCTTAAAAATAAAAACTGACAACACTGCATCAAAGTGATTGAAGTATATGACAAATGCTGAAATCAAAGGCCCTTTTCCCTCAAGCAAAATTAAACAGTTTAATTCAGCACATATAAAATGTCAAGATTTAATTAAAGAAGCATGTTTTTTGGCAGTAAAATATTATACTCCTACACTGCAGTCTCATTACCACATAGAGACAGAGTTCTATTTTCAGAACTTAAACTTCAGATATTTTGACCTCAAGGAAAGAGTACTCCCACAAATGGACACGAGAGTCACTATTACAAGCATCAGTGATACAGTGGAATGAATTCTGAAGTTGACCTATAAAATTAATAAAAAGGAGTTAAGAAAACTAAAGTAATATTCCACATCTGTGTTTGCACTTCCTGTCTTTTTCTACAGCGGGAAAAATTTCCTTTCATTAAAATTAGATAAGCTTATGTATACTACATATGGAAGTGTTAGTCGTTCAGCAGGCTATACATTTACCTCGGATGTTAGAGCATCAGAAATCTTTGGGTTCTATTCCCACTGCAGTGCAATATAAAAAAAATATTTTTTTTTTTATAAAGAATTCTTTTTATTCACTCTAAAAAGTAAAAAATAAGGAATAAGAGTGAAAACATTGCAAAAGAAACACAGACAAGTGGTTTTCAGAAAAAAGCATAAAAGGTTGGTTTTCCTGTTATTGAGGCAGCAGAAGAGGTAGGAGGAATCAACAAAACTGACCTTGAATGCTTTTCTGAAATCAGCTTGTCTGTAGTTCTTTTCAAAAGTTTTTACTCTTCTTCCATATTTTTTTTACTTTTTAGAGTGACTGAATATATAGTATTCTTTATTAAAAAATCTTTTTTTCCATATTTTTATTTTATTCATATTTTTTTAAATTTTTAAGTAAAATATGTATCCATCTGTGGTTCTGTCATGTTTCTCAATAAACATAGTTAGAAGTCAGTTAGCTAGACAGTAGAAAAAACACCAACGAGAAGCTCGGCATTTTATTCTTCTGTCTTGCAAGGAACATGACAGATCCACAGAGGAGCTTTCTTTTACAAAAATGAAGCTTGCTTTCTTTTTTTTTTAGAAAATGTATATTAATTCACACTCATTTATTCTGTTATTTTCAAAAGTGAATAATGTTTTAAAAGTGTCCCAGATTAGAAGCAGTCTTGTATTGTGTTTTTGAGACTGTGTGTGTGTGTGTGTGTGTGTGTGTGTGTGTGTAGGAAATGATGTAGGGAGATACGAGTGTGTGTGTATGTTGCTCCTTCAAAACTGAATTTTTCCATGAACCACTTTTGATTAACCACTGAAAGGGAACACAAGGACAAAATGTCAGCTAAATTTACTGGTGTGGTCTGCCCCACATTTTCATATGTTATGCAAACAATTTATAATGCTGAAGACCTAATTCTTGAGGCAAGAGATGCCCCAAAGTTAAGCATCTAAAGAAATCTGAAACTATTACTATGTCCACCTAAAGCTTTGCTGAGGCTAATGCGCACCGAAGCTCTAAGCTGCGTCTGTCATCTCACTACAGCACACTTCAGTCCCAAACATTTGCTGCCATTGAATTAGTACTACACTGGGGAGCTCTGGCACTTGGGCACAACAGTTTATTTTCATTCCTAGGTTGCCAAGAAGTCCTGCAGGGTATTTGCTATGGGTGCACAGAGGGTAAGGCATGGCTCAGAGCCCGAGTAGCAGTGGGTGAGTGAGCGCTTCATTTCCTTTGGGCAGACCCCAGTGAACATGATGCATATCACCAGAATGCCTTAAGAGGTAGGGGAGTCGGAGGAGGTAGGTGAGTCAGAGGATCTGTTTTGCTGACTTGAGTAATCATTTAGCATTAGCTCATTAAACTGTTGGCACCAGTTTAACTAAAGTACAGTTTTTGGGATAGTGAATACAGAAAGTGAGGCGGTTGTATTTTACAGAACCAGTCAATAATGATAGTTGATTGAGTGCTGTTAGTTTAATATATATGTGTTGTTTAAAGCACTGTCATTACCTGAAGTAGTTGTGTTTCAGTATTTTGTGTAGTGTTACATGAAGCGACAGTATAATGATAAATGGAAAAACTGCTTTAATTCTCACTAGTCAGAAAATCATCTAAAGCATCTGATCTGCTCTGAGATTGATGGACAGAGAGTGCAGATCTCTTTGGATAACCCTCTATTTACAGTGATTCATTTTATTTGTTCTGAATTATTAGCATGATAATGTACAATTTAGACTCAATGAATTTCTTAAGTACTATATGCAATAAACTGTGATATGCAAATTAGTAAGACTCCAGTATGTTTATGTTTACGAGATTTATCACCAGCTGTAATAGGATAGTGTATTTTATGACCTCAAGTAGCAACACGTACCTGAAGTGTAAGGCTTAAAGATTAGTTGAAGCAGAATTTAGATTAAATTCTTTGCATATTTTATAGTCACAAATGTCAGTTTGCAAGGACTGGCAGCCTTGGTCATCACTGTAAGCATTACTTATCATTTGTAACAGGCTGTGTTTAGTAGTGGTTGTGTGTATGTGTATGTGTGTGTTCAAGGCCACTCACAGTACAGTGCATACCACTCTGTACCTCTGTGATTCTGTCACGTCATTGTGGGTGTGTCCCTCGCCGACGAGAAGCTGTCTCACATGAGTGTGACAGAACCACACAGTGACAGCACCACAAAGCCAATTTCAATAAAAAAAATTCTAAAAAGGGAATGCTGTATTCCTGATTAAGCCATCCTCTACAGCTGTTGAACTGAAGTCCTATATGTTACAGTCAATAGTAACTCAATTTGAAGAAATTAAGTGTTTTTATTATGTATATTTAAGCAGTAATCATGACTGTGCGTGAGTTTATTAAGATTTACCCACAGATGGTGTGGTTTGCTCACAAGTGTGAAGCCTGAGTGATTAAACAAAGCCAACCGTGGGTAAATCCTGATATACCCACAAATAAGATAGGATTATTAATATTATACAATTACATTATTTAAGAAACAAACAAGCTTACCTTTCTTTAATAAAGTATTTGTATATGGGTACTTCAGTCTTCTTCAGTGCTGTCTTCCCTGTAGTGATGTACTGCACATGAGTATGGGACTCTCATGCTTATACAGTACATCAGTGCAGGAGAACTAATGGAAAGAACAGAATCTCCTTTTTTTAAGCTATTAAAAAATAGAGATTTACAAGGGACAGCACAAAGATATAAGGAAAATTAAGCAGATTTATGTTTAGTTTTGCAAAGCATACATGATATTTCTGATGTTTGGCAATGCCCCTCAGCATATGCCTCAAGAAATTCTGGCCACTTAATATTACTTGAATGGCTGGACATTCTTCTATTGTGATATTCTCAATTAACAATGGGCATGCTGGTTGGGATGTGCAATCAGTGTGCTCGTTTTGAGAAATAATGCATTTTTCTGTGTGATGCAATGATGATGGCTACATTAGGACGGGATAGCTGTACACGTACTTGTCATCCTTCCTCTATTTTCCTTCACACTGCTTTTATTTCACATGACTTTTCATAAAACAATTGTGCGGATTTAGCTTCTTCCACTTGTATAGTTTCTCAATGGAAGAAGAATTTGTGTTAATGTTGAGGAAATAAGTTCTCCATTAGTTTCCTGAGATCAGTCTGTACCTCTGTTTCAATTTTTACTTCCAAGCAGCAGGTCTTCCCTTAACAGAAGGGTAACTGGTATAAACCACATTTTCTGGTAGGTTAGAAAGAATTCCATAATCTTCATGTGAGAGGGGCTAACAGTTTGCACATACAGAGAATTCTCACTTGAACACTGCATTATCTTGTTGTCATTGGCATTCTCTTAATAGCATTTGGTGCAAATTGTACAGTACTTACCTTTATCATGCAAAACAGTTTGGACAAAGGCTACAATCAATTGATCTGTGCCCCAGTTTTTAGCCAGTGTCGGTCAATGGATTTTACAGCATATGTATTTTCTTTTTTGCTAAGCTTTGCTGGATAGCAGGATCATTGGCATGTTAAGTCACAGGAGGTCTGTCATTGCATTGATTTCAAACACTAAATAGGGTTTATAAGTGGTCCAATTTTTACTATTTACATCAATAAATTTACTCAGCATGAATTTTACTGTTTTATAGAACATCTCTACTAGCCCATCTGTCTACAGATGGTTGATTGATATTATAAACTGTTAAACTTTAAAGTACTGACACACTGATGCAGAACTTTTGACATAAAGGGAGTGCCTTGATCAACAAGTAACTGTTTAGGGATACTTAATCCGGAGAATAACAGTACCAGTTTTCTGGCCATAATATAAGCATTAGCTTTGTGAAACAGCACTGCTTCTTAAAATGTGGCAACATTCTCCGTATTGTCTATTGTGTACTGATGCCCTTTGCTAGATTTCACCAGTGGCCCCATGATGTCCTTTGCAATACATTCAAAAGGTGTATCCATGATAAGCATTGGGATGGAGGGACTTTTATATCCAGGATGAGGTGCAGTTTTCTGATACTGCAGAGATGTTTTCAATATCCTACATTATGATTGTCCTATAAAACATAGTTTGCACTCTTGCCTTTTTTTTAATACCAGTGTAAAAACCTAACGCAAGTAGGGGATGGCTTTATTCTTTCTGTCCTACAAGGATCATGAATTAATGATGCAGAATTTCTGCCCTTTCTTTACTTAAACTGTATATAAATAGGTTAATTTAAATCAAAGTAAAGGCAAGAGGTAATGGGGACATCTTGTTCATTATTTTCCCTTACAACCTTGGCTATGATCTCTCTCTCTTGCCCTATATAAAGTGTTATCTACTTGTTATGCTATTTTCAAGTTTATGTGGCCGATCTTAAATCCCCTAACTCAGACATTTTTATCATAACTTGCCTGTATGGAGAAGTTGTAGCATCCTACCTAAAATCACAGATACAGCAGCTCCTTCTACATTTTCTCCTGAAAATGTTACGTTCTAAACAAAAATCACCTTCTGTTCTGCTGTTTCTGCTATTAGTATAGGCCTTTGAGTGTTCTCCTCTCTTTTATGTTTATGTCCCTCTAGCTTACAGTGAATATACACCACCCTACCATCTTTTCTTTTCTTATGTTGTCCTTCTTTTGCAAATGCCAGCTCAGAAAAAGTATTGTTGTTAGTTTTGCTTCCTTCTTGGCTTACAGATTCCTGTATCTAAGAGTTTACCTTCATTTTATTTCTGTGTATGACATTAGCAGACATAAGCAAGAACTTTGTGTTATTTTGCTTAGTTCAGTTTTAGTACTCCTTTTGTTCTGAGGATGCTCACTTAGGTGCCCTTCATCTATTTTAGTTACAAATTCTGTTCTTAGTTACAGCTTCTGTTCTAACACTGCTTATAAGCCTATGTGTTGACTTCTATCATGTACTGATTTTTAACTTGTGTCCTCTATTAGTCTAAACTGCACTGTACACACTGCAGAGGAAATCATGTGACACACAAAGTAACTGGGTGCAATACCTATTTAATAAGAAGACATGCACATACTTTTCACGATGATCACCCAGTTTTATCAGTACCAAAGTAAATTGTTTAGTGCAAGTATGTACAGAATGCACAGTATTTACAAGTCCTGCTGCATAGATTAGTAATGTCAAGAAATTTTATAAGTTAAAGGCGAAGGATGACCAGTAAAGATAAAAACAAAAGAAAGAAGTAGGTAAAAGAAGGCTAGAACGGAATGAGGGTAGAGGAAGTGGGGGCGTGGTGGAACCTTAACAATGTGGACCTATTGAAAGATGAAGGGGTGCATGCCATGTACTGACATGCAGGTATCATAGAGAAGCAGAATAATTTTAGGTGTGTATTTATGTAATTCCTATACACAGTTACAATTCCACATGGACGTGAGGTGAGGTTTCACTGGGATTTTCCTGATTTGTTACCTAGATAACAGGCTGATTCACACCAGACTCTTTTCAGCCACAACAGTGGACAAATGTGTTCAGAAAGTAGTTATGTAGACAGTTATATATATGCAGTAAATGTAAACATGCAGTACATATAACAAGAAAACAGAAAAGTAAAAAAACACAACTTGTAATGAGATATAGTCTGTGAATGTGCAGGACACATGCACTTGCATTAATAATACATCTTTACATTTTAAAATTAGCTATTCAGATTATTCCAGTTGTCCTTTCATAGCTTCAACTGCCTTAGGTTCCTCTTATTTCTAAATTAACTGCCAGTCTATTTCCATATCTTCCTCTTTTTTTTTGCTTGCACCTTCATTTCTTTCACTGCAATGCATTACTTAATTACTGGCCTTTTTCAGATTCCTCCATTTTATGCTGTGGAAAATTAGTACAAGCAAAGTGTAATTCAGCTGCCACTAACCAATATATAATACTAATATTTCCTGCCACCAAATGCCAGGTTTAAACTCTAACTAAATGGCTATAAAATGTTATGAATCTAACCATTAAAAGACTCATATGAGAGAAGTGTGTTTTAAAAGTTGTGTTGCCAAATTCAAATTCAGATTTATTTAAGTGCCAATAAGTAAGCACTTTACAAATTATGACATTAAACATATAAACAATCTATAAAGTTTAAAGTTAAGATAAGCCTTATACCAACAGACAATGTCAAAAAGGTACATTTTGAATGATACATTGACACCTAGTGTCAGGACCATCTTAGTTCCCTCCAACAGGATGTTTCAAAGAAATGGTTCCTGATGTAAAAAAGAACATTCCCCAAACAACTGAGCCAAACTCTTCGACCCTCAAGCAATCAGTAGGCGGATGAATGAAAAACATAGGTTGTCTTTGCCAATCCCAAGAAGGACTAACAGTTGACTTGGCAGTGCTTCCTTGTTGGCAGCATTGGACTGTTGAAAGTTTGGCTTTTTTCCCCCAAATCCCATGGATAATGTTTGCAAACTACTATATGTTGCAGTTTGACTGGGTTCCTACTGATAGTGCTGCAAAGGTTCTCATAGCTGCTAGATTACTTTGGTGTTGGAGTATGTGTGTTGTTTGCTGTATGGAATTTCTTCACTACAAATAGCCACCGGGGGATGAATATGATGGGTGTTGGGATGGCTCAATTTACTGTTAGTCTCAGCAATGATGCATGAAAGAAGAGGTTTCCTTTGATTGGATGTGAATTTCAAGATCCAAGAATGAAAGTTTTTCTTGTTTCCTCATCACTGAATATCACATTATTTGTTGTGTTGGGTCTTTTTTCTAGAGATAACATCCACATAACTAGCATTATCCTGACGAAAGCACGATGCTGTGGATCCTTTTCAGATTACTGTACTGGACCATTTACAGCATTAACTCAGTATACCAGTAACTTGCAGTTTTACCAGCAGTTTGACAGAATTTTCCTTTTTTCATTAGGGATGCTGTGCTGGAATACGATAAGAGACTGATTTTGTTAATCTTATCATGTTTTATCAAGAAGGTTTAAATATTTGAAAGTTTTGTATATAGTGTTTATTACCTGTTTAATGGTTCATTGTTTTGTAGACATTTATAGTGGTACAGTAATTGTATTTACTTCCTCACACTATTTGCAATTATTGATAGCTGCAGACTTATTTCAAATGTGACATTCATTTAATTTGGTTTTCATTTTATATATATTTACTATTCAGATTCTTTATTGTTTAGTGGTTTTGGATAAAGCACTAAGACTGATACTATCTGAGAACCATATTGTATAGGACAAAGCAATCCAAGATGATGATTTTATACACAATGGAACACTGAAAACCAGTTCAACCTCTGCATCATCAATGTAATGTGATGGTCTCTAGAGACCCTGTAAGTAGCCAGGTGTATGCAACATTTATACTAGAATCGTTTCTTTCATTTAGCAATTACATAGCCAGTTATTTTATCAGTCCATCTCTTACTTCATTGAATTAAAAATGGTTCTGTGCAGCATTTTTGTTATTCACAGAAGGATTACTTATTATGCATGCATTCATTTCTTTTCTAAGCTGTCTGTCCAAATGATAATTGTGGGGGTAGCAAGCCAATCAGGTTAGACCTCTTATTTCTATTCTTAGCAATAGATTTCAACTCATACTACAAGTTTTCCACACACTTTTAAGCAAATTGAGAGATGTATATTTCTTGAATGTGTCCCAGGTTCTCAGTTTTAAGGGCCGTGTTGCTGCTCCTCCCATGGGAGCTGTCCAACAGGCATATACAACAAGGTGCTTAAACTATCTAAATTGATGTCACTCAGTACAAAGGAACAGCGGCTACATTCTGAGATCTTACCAGCCTGTTGAGATCCTTACTATAGCAACTCCTCTGCTGGATGCATCTGTTCTTCCCTCACCTGAAGGTGGTAAATTAATCTTTTCTGGTAAAGAACTAAGGCCTACCATTTGGAGGCACTGATTTTATTCTAACAACTTCATACTGAGCAGCAGACTGATCCAGAAATTCAAGCTCAGCGTGGACTGTTCTAGAACTTCATGCTGAGCAGTGGATTGTTCCAGCAACTCACAGTCAGCAGTGGATTGCTCTAAAACTTCACCTCAGCAGTGGATTGGTCCAGAGCATACTGCAGATTGGAAACAGTTGAGGCAAGCATTTCCTTCAATCAACAGAGATGCATCCCTGACATCCCCAACATGGATGATTTTCAGACCTTGGGTGTATCTTGATATAATTTAATGTGCATGACAATCATAACTTAGAAAGGAGACAAGATGGATGGTCAAGTCTTACACTCACCCTGAATAAGCTTGACAAGATGTTGAGAACAGAGGTACAATTCCCACAAGTACAGCATCCACGTGGAATATGACAGGAGATCTGGGTTCCTGTACTGTTGCATTATTTCCTACAAAGCATTTTGGGTATCAAATGATATGCCTCTCTCATGTCTAAAATAAAACTTTGGATAGTGTTTGCAAATTTCTGTGACCAATCCAATGTGTGCATAAAGAAACAATTGATCTACTGTTCCAGAGCCATAACAGAATCAACACTCTTTCTCCTAAAATTAATACTTTAATCAAGAATATGCTTTTACAGGGAATGTATGACATCTGTATAACTGTAACATACACTCTTGGTTACCTTTTTAGAAAATGGAGACATCTACCCCAATTTAGCAATAGACAGTTATTGTCCCCAGCCTTTCACACAACATGGACTTCAAAACTTACCCTTTTTCCAAATGAATGAATAATAACAAATGGATGAGCATAATGATACTAAACAAACAGCACATGATGCAGATTAGCTGACAGCAAACAACTGTACCAACACAGTGGGCACTGTGTCTTCAATCCCTGAAATAGTGGGCATTTTAAGAAGCAAGGCAGAAGCAGAAGTGTAAAACTGATGAAGTAAACACTGATTGCACAAGTCAGCCAGTCCTGAGGGTATTTCTGCGCACAGCTGCTCCAACAGGGGAGGATGTTATCACTCACTGTCATGGTAAGTTGTAAGTATTTTAGGGTGTGTCTATTTATAGTTTGCAATTATTTTATTTCTCATCCATATCTAATCCTGTGCAAACAATCCTCTGCATGCATGCCCTCATTATTTTCAAATAAAGGGGTTTATTCTTTGAAACTGAAGTGTCTGTTAGCAATAACAAACACTGGAGCACTACTGCATGATTCACAGATTGCAAGTGGAAACCTAAGGTGAGTAACATTCATACTCTGGGCAGTAAAAGAATGGAGTCAAGACTGCTCTACAGATAGCATGGCTTCTGTCAGTAACTGGGCCATGAAGAATTCAGCTTAGGATGGATGGGAGTGAATGGCCAAACTGACCTTTCCATTCTGAGATGCATGGTGGCATTGGCAGAGTCTCATTACAAGATATCCATCTGGGGAAAAGCCAAGGAACTGCATCTCCTGCAATTACAGACATAAGGAGTTTGCAAGTACACTAGGTGGACATTAGAGACACACGGAGTTGGCAAGTATTAAGTGGACACTGAGGGTGAGTGCAGCACACAGTTACTCTGTTCAGTGAAGAGGGCACTCTGTCACACAGTCAACTGAGGTGAAGTAAGAATACCATAAAAAAATCTCCTAACCTGTCATGGATGACAGTCATGATTCTGGCTCTTCCCTCCCGGTTCTTGAGATTCCGAGACTGGTAGTTGGGAGGAATGAAGAAATCCATATAAGATAAGATCTTTATAGTTATGAGAATACAGGTGTCAAAACAAACAATATGAAGAATGCAAAGGTATTTACTACAACATCAGTAAATTTGCAGTCATGAAAGCTGTAATAACGCAAGTGGGATGATTGGTAGAGGCAAATGTCATTAAATTTTTTTGGGTTGTATTTAAAAGAAATGTCTTACGGATAGACCAATGGTATAGTTTAGAAAAATATATTGTCTGTACCTGTGCTTATAATTCTGAGTGTGACTTGTTAACTTCCATGAGTAGAATGCCATTGTCATATAATGTGAGTTGAATTGTGGGTAGATCTACTGTTGAGTCACTGATGAAAAGATGAGTGAACCTATCACAGAGCCTTGGTGTACATCAATGGTGGGGATGCTTTTGCTTCAGTACTGATTATTGTAGTAGCCTTTTGTGATTCTGCAAAATTGTACGATTAGCATATTAAAAGGCATGTGTAATATCATGACAAACGCCTGCTGTAAGCAGTCCCTCATTTGTATTGCAGTATATATTGTTTGTTGCAGAAAGTAAAGCAATTGTGGTGATAAAGGCTTTGAAAAGCCATGTTGCCAGATAAGCTACAGTTCTTAATTTCTTTAAATATTTGTATATAATGCATTTTACAAAGATTTATGCAATTGGGGAGAGATCATAGAATGACTGGTAGTCTTTGTAACCCTTGGGAGAGGTAATCTTAGGTAAAGGGAGGATAACAGTGCTGTTAAAGGCTGGGGAAATAATCCTTGTTGTAAGGGAGTGACAATATATGGCTGAGGGGTTTGGCTATGTAATATTCCTGTTCTTCTGAGGTATGTTAATGTTGGATTTGGCATACAACAGTTCTGGAGTTTCAGTGGTGCTGGGTGGCTTGCCTCCAGCAAAAAAAGATGTTTAAAAGGAGAAAAGTGATCTTTGAGGTTTGTTTTTCATGAGTTTCTTGTCTCTTTTTTCAGTCTGTCAGCACTCTGCATTTCAACTGCTGACATTTCAACAGGGAGATGATTAAATCTTGTGTGTTCTAGTTAGAAGAGTGAAAGTTGTCATTTAAATTTCTAATAGAAAAAGACACAAAAACTTTGTATTCTTCATCGATACTTACGTTTGTGTTGTGTATGGATGCTGATGCAGAAGATGAGTCAATACGTTGTCCTGCAGTATTCCAAATTTCTCTCCAGAATAGCTGGGGAATATAGGAGAAGGTGCCACAAATATCTTGTCCTACAGGAAAGTACAGCTATATACGTCCTTCTCTTTACTATTGCAGTATTCTTCATATAAGGGATTTCCTGCCAAGGATAGCCCATCTTCCGGCCAGTTTACCAAATGCATCAGCTCTTATAAGTGCTGTACATCACACATATGCTCGGCATGCATGATTTAGGGCATAAAGGGTCATGTACAGACACAGATTTCTCAAAACTGAAAAAGCCCCAGGATGAAAAGAATACCTTCACGGACAAAGAACATGTTCAGCACACAGATACTCTTTTCAGTATAGAGGACCCCTTGGCCAGTACAGCACTCTGACCTCATGGCAAGAAGCAGGACAGAGGGGGAGGAGGGTAGGACTGAATAGAGTGAAGAGAAGGACTTCTACTGTTATGGTAAGATTTTTCACAACTGTACTGTGTCCTTCTATTTCACTATTGCAGTATTCTTCACATAAGGGAGAGTACAAGAGTTGAAGACTAAACCTGGAAGGAGGAAGGCCAAGAACAGCCCGCCACAAACTCAGGCAGCATAGTCCTGGCAAAGCCTGGTCTGGCCCTGGAAACAACATGCAACTTGTAATGCTTAGTGAAAGTATGAACAGACACCCAAGTAGTAATCTC
This sequence comes from Protopterus annectens, assembly GCF_019279795.1. NCBI lineage: Eukaryota > Metazoa > Chordata > Ceratodontiformes > Protopteridae > Protopterus > Protopterus annectens. Next base: position 516,080,763 of record NC_056749.1, read on the forward strand.
AAATAGAGGATTTGTATTCAGGCCTTTGAGAAAGGCACTAGAAGAGACAAATGCCCTAGTAGATTGTGCCTTTACAGATACGGAAAGACATTTGCCATGAAAAGAATAACTAAAGGAAATGGCCACAGAAATCCAGGATGAAATGGTTTGCTTAGAAACAGTCAAACCCAAAATCCTGGGATGAAAAGAAACAAAAAGCTGCCCAGATTTGTGAAAAAAAAAACTTTAGTTGTATTTAAATAGTACCTAAGCTGTCGATTCAAATCTGGGTGGGAAGAACCATCTCTCTGACAGACTGCGGAGAAGGAAAAAAGGAAGGAAGATAAACAGACTTGTTAAGGGACAACTCATTAACCACCTTGGGTATAAAAGAAGGATTAGTGTGAAGAGACACCATCTCTGTGAAGGACTATACAATGAGAAACTGCCACGAGATCCAGAAGTTCAGACATCCTCTTGGCTGAAGTAAGAGCCAAAAGCAGAATAGCTTTCCAAGTGTAATGCTGCATGGAAGCTGAAGAAGCAGTCTCAAAAGGAGCCAGGGTCAATTTCACCAGTACAAAATTAAGGTCCCAAGAAGGCAGAATGGGCTATCTGGGAGGTCTGATATGAAGGAATTGTTTGACCTCAAACCTCAAAGCCAAAGGATAAATCGAGGGTAGTCAAGCAGAAATTGCTGACAAGTGAGTTTTCACTGAAGAATATGCCAACCCAGCATGCAGCAGATCACATAAACAAGAGAGAACCAGAGGAACCTCCACTGATAAAGGATCTTGATGGTAACAGATGCACCAGACAGAACATCTTTTCCAGTTGGACATATATAATTTTCTTATAGTAGGTTTCCTGGCCCCCTGCAGAATCTGAAGCACATCCTCAGAAAAAAGGTGCCTGAAATGGATCCAAACCATATCATCTATAGTGTCATTTGAACACTACATAGGTGAGGATGGATAAGAGACCTCTTGTCTTGTGTGAAAAGATCCACCTGGTGATGTAACTTGTATTGATTGCCTCTTTCCAAGTGAGAAAGAAGGGGGGATCAAAGCTGCCTGAGACAAAACTGAGTCATCAGCAACATTTTGGGAGAGTCATGCCTCATTTTGTACAGAATTCTTGGCAACACAGGAAGTGGGAAAGCATACAGAAACAGCCCCTGCCCAGGAAAAGACAGGGCATCCATTTTCCAAGGCAGAGGACTTGAGGCTGGAACAGAATAGGAGCAGTTGCCTGTTCAAAGGGGAGGTGAAATGATCTACTTCAGGAATGTACCATAGATGGACAATGTCCAGGAACATATCACTGTGAAGCATCTATTTGTAAGCTTTTGTGTTGGACCTGCTCAAAACGTCTGCCAGTAGATTGTGCTCTGAGGGAATGTAAGCCACCTACTTGATACTGGATAGTTAGATTCTAGATCTGGAGAGCTAGTCTACAAAGGGGATTAGGACTTCAAGCCTCTGTGCTAGTTGATATACCACATCACAGTGGCATTGTCTGTGAAAATTGTGAGTTGGCTGGGAGGAAAGAAGCAATGAAATGCTTGCAGAGCCCAAAGCAGAGACCTCATCTCCATTATGTTGATGTGTTCTGACCTCTGATGAGGAAGGCCAGAGATCCTGAACCTTTAGGGGCTACAAGAGTCATCTGACCCTCTGTCTGAGGCACCTGGAAAAAGCTCCCGAGTGAAAGGTGGAGATTAAAAAGGAAGTCCTGGAGATATATATATATATATATATAGAGAGAGAGAGAGAGAGAGAGGAGAGAGAGACAGAGAGTGTTGAAGAATCCACCACTGAAGCTCAAGCTTGAGACACGGAAGAAAAGTAACCAGGAACTCTTGTGGTGGCAATGTTGAAGCCACACTGATCTGAGGACCACTGAAGTTTTCTCATATGGAGACTGTCAAGAGGGAGCATGGGAATGTTGGAAGCCATGAACCTCAGGACACTGAGGAAATCCTTGGCTGTGGAAAAAGGTTATCAGAGACAGAGCCTTGGGAGGCAGGAAAAGATGCCAACATGGGAATCACCTAAAACATACAGCCAAGGAAAATATGATCCTGGGAATGTGTCAGATCTGATTTTTGGAGGTTTATGGTGAATCAAAGACTGTGTAACAGGCAAGCAGTAAACTGGAGATCCTGAAGCAGCCTATGGGGACAAGGAGCTTGAATAAGCAGATCATCAAGATAGGGAAAAATCTGAATAACTGAAAGACTGCAAAAAGCAATGATAGGAGTGAGACATTTGGTGAATATCCTTGGGGCAGTAGAGAGGCCCAAAGGGCAAAGCAGACAACAGAAAATATAAGAATGAGACAGAAAAACAAAGACATTCCTGAAAAGAGGATGGATGAGGATGTGATGGTATGCGTCCTTGAGATCGAGAGACACCAGAAAGGCTTGAGGAAGTAGAAGGGGAAACAATATCTGAAGAGATATCATCCAAAAGGAACGAATCTTGAGAAACGTGTTCAGCAGGGAACAATCCAGAATTGATCTCCTTGTACCCTCCTTTCATGGGACCAAACCATTCTGGAATAGAATCCTTGCCCTACCAGAGTGGCAGGCACAGCCTGAATGGTGCCCTGATCTAGAAGAGAGTAACAAATGACAAAACTGTTGCTGAAGAGGTTGAGGAATGCCTGAAAAAGGTGGAAGGGTCTTCCAAACCATGAAATATCCCTGAAGGATAATGGAGAGAATCCCAGAGTCTGAGGGGATTTGTAGCCAATTTGGAAGAGACAGGGAAATGCGGAGAGACAAGGGAACCTGGCCAAGGGGAGGGGGAAACAAAGTGTCAAATAGAACCAGGCTTGTCCCGAACAGAACACTTTTGGGAGGCAGAAGTCTGAGTACACTTAGCAGGAGGAACATACCTAGAACCCTTCTTACCCTTAGAAGGAGGGCAATATTACCTATGAACAAAGGCAGACTTAGGATAGTTCTTCTAAAACTTAAGAATAGGGAAAACAAAAATATGTTTCAGCTCCGGCAAGGCTTTGCCCTTATTCTGGAGAGACTTGGTTAGGTCAGCAATAGCAGATCCAAAAAAGACTTTTGTTATCCAAAGGAGCATCTAAAATTTGGCCTTGATGTTATCAGGCAAAGTCTGAAGATGAAGCGACAAATAATGGCTCATAAGTGAACCAAAGGCAGCAGCCCTGGAAGAGGCAGCAGCTGCATCACAGCTGCATTTCATTGAATGCTCAGCAACCTGTGAAGTGAAGCAAAGCAGGGAAAGGGCCAATGCCTTCCCTTCAGAGACAGAAGGGTCAGAAATCAACTTAGAAATGTGAGAAAGGGCAGACAAAACATACCTGGTTATATATGTCTGGTAGTTAATAGCCCTAAAAGACAAGGTGGCAACACTTCTGATGAAGTCCCAAAAGTTTTGGGATGAAAGCACTTGACTTCTTTAATAAAATATTATATTTTATAACTTTGTTATTGCTGGTTGTTCCTCAGTTGGTTTATACTCAAGCTTGTTTATTGGTTTACGTTCTTGGCTGGTAGTTTTCTTTTACAAGGTGACAGCAGTGTAAGCTTTCTTGCCAAACCTTTCCATGGCCCTGCTATCCAAATCAGAAGGCAGCAGCTTGGTGGAGGGCAAAAAATAAGATGTCTGGTCAGTAGACACTGCACAATAGTCAACAGAAGGGCATTTATAAAGAAATGTATCCTCCTCCGGCACATTTGTAGAACTTATCTGGCTTATCTTGGTACAGGAGGCTGAGAGTGAGAGGCGACATAAGCTGTAGAAAAGATATCTAAATGGCAGCCAGAACAGGAGGAACAGCAGATGGTTTGGGAGAATGCTTCGACAGGAGCTCATAATACCTTTATTGAATATCAGAGACCTGGGAACAATCCCACTTAAAATACTCCTTTGTGCGGGCAATGGTATCCCCTAAGGAGAGCTCTTCCAAAGGGGAATCTGGACATAAGGAGCCTTCTTCTCTGAACTATAGTCCAAGGAGAAAGGGATTTGGTAAGAATAAGCTAGGAATTCTTTGCAATTCCAGATCATCTGAGGAATCCAATTTCCTAGGCCTCTTGACTGGAGTAGAAAAAGTACAGTTTTGTACCTACCATAAATGTAGATGTTCGAAGATCCACATTGCTGCAGTCCTTACACTTGGGTAGTCCGCTGTCCTCGGTCGGCCCGAATATCAAAGTATAAGGCTGACGTCGGTCAAGGTGCATTAGACTGACATCAGGACGTCAGGGTACAAATGCGCATGACCGACGTCATATCCTCAGTCTTTTCTTGCCCCAGATGTCAGAAGACCCTAAAAGAAAGGTCAAAACCAAAAGACAGCAAACAACCAACCCACCAACCTTGCACTAATAATATGTACCATATATACAATATACACAATATATACAACCCAACCCACACAACCGCCTCTAACTACAGAGGGGAAAGAGGGAGGGTAAATTGGACTGCAGCAATGTGGATCTTCGAACATCTACATTTATGGTAGGTACAAAACTGTACTATGTTCTTCATCTCACATTGCTGCAGTCCTTACACTTGGGTAGAATCCCAAAGCAGAGGTAAGGGAGGATGGCAAAACTATAAAGATGCAGGAGCTGCCAAAATGCCCTGTAAAATAGCAGTGGCAAACCCAGCCCTAGATTTAGAGTAAAGTGGAAGGTGATAATGCTTAGAGAAAGTATGCACTGAACTCCAAGTAGCTGCCTCCAAAATATCTTTAGTTGCCACCCCCCTTAAAAAAGCTGTCGAAGTGGCAGTAGCCCTACTGGAATGAGGCCTAATCCCAGCTGGAATCTCCTTGCCATGATGGGAATAACAGAAAGCAATGCAAAACCCAATCCACTTAGAAATAGTTTGTTTTGACACAGGCTTGCCCTGAGAACTCAAAGCAAAATAAACAAATAACTGCTGAGACTGCCTGAACCCTTTAGTTCTGCTCAAATAATATCGCAGCTGCCTGTGTACATCTAAAGTGTGCAAAATCTTTTCCCCTTTATTTTGGGGATTTGCATAAAAAGTAGGCAAATGAATAGTTTGGTTTAAAGCCACACTAGAAACCACTTTAGGCATAAAGGAAGGATTAGTACGCAAAGATACCCTATCCTTATGGAAAATTAAGAAAGGCTCAACCGCCATAAGGGCCTGCAATTCAGAAACCCTTCTTGCAGAGGTAATGGCCAACAAAAAGCAGTCTTCCATGATAAATATTTCAACTCGGTAGTAGCTGCAGGCTCAAAAGGTTGTAGAGTGAGTTTCTCCAACACAAAATTGAGATCCCAAGCAGGAGTAGGAGCTCTATTGGGGTCTTATATTCTTTGCCCCTCTAAGAAATTGCTTGAACAAAGAATGAGAAAACAATGGTGGGTCACAATCATAGTGAGCGAAATTGCTGCAGCATGAACCTTAATAGAAGAGAAGGACAAACCTTTGTCCAGTAACTCAGTAAGATATTGAAGAGCCATACTTAAATTAGGCTCAGAAACATCAAAATCCTTTGCTGCACTCCAAAATAAAAATCTCTTCCATTTATCTGCGTACACTTTCCTTGTACTAGGCCTTCTAGCTTCCAAAATAACATTCAAAACTTGCTGTGGAAGTTGAGACCTTCTATGGTTCAAAACAGAATATGCCAGGCTGTTAGGTGAAGAGAGTGAAGCTTGACATTGAGTAAATGACTGTCCTCCTGAGACAACAGGTGTGGAATCGAAGGCAAAGGCCATGGAGGCTCCCGTACCAGACTTCTCAGTAATGGGTACCAGTGGTGTTGAGGCCAATCTGGAGCTATTAAAATCATCCTTGGCTTGTCCTGTCTGACCTTTAGAAGTACCTTTGGGAGGAGAGGCAGAGGTGGAAAGGCATACACATGAAGATTGCTCCAATTGAAAGAAAGAGCATCCACTTTCCAAGCTGTGGGATGAAACCTTTTCATGCAAAACTTTGGCAGCTGGTGGTTTAGTGGAGAAGCGAACAGATCTATGTCTGGAGTTCCCCATGACACTGTCAATTTCTGAAATACATGAGGATCCAATTTCCACTCGTGGGGATCCATAATTCTTCTGCTCAACACATCTGCTAAGGAGTTCTGTGCTCCCGGCAGAAACCTTGCCTGAAGATGTAGCTGTAAACTGAGAGCAGTCTCCCACAAAATCATTGCTTGCCTGCATAGAGGATAAGAATGTGTTCCCCCTTGCTTGTTGATGTACCACATGACAGTTGTGTTGTCTGTTAGAATCAACACCTGCCCTGGAAGAAGTAAATCCTTGAAAGCTATTAATGCAAACTGGACTGCTAACATCTCCTTCAAGTTGATATGTAGATGTTGTAGTCTGGCAGGCCACGTGTCTTGTATCCACTTTCCATTTAGATGAGCTCCCCAAGCTTTGTCTGAGGCATCTGTCGTTAGAATCTGACTCGCCTCTGGCCGGGTCACAGAGAGTCCCTTGTTTAGGTGACATTCCTGAGCCCACCACAAAAATTCCTTTTGAATGCAAGGTATTATTTGAATGACAGTGTCCAGATCCTGGCAGTGCTGTGTCCATATGTTTTGAGATACCATTGTAGCTTCCTCATATGCAGTTTGGCATTGGGAAGCACCAGAATACAAGATGCCATGAACCCCAAGGCTTGAAGGACTGTCCTTGCAGTCAGCCTGGACTGATGAGATAATTGATGAAAGTAAAGGGAAAGATTCTTTTGTTTGTCCGGGGTCAAATAGGCCATCTGGGATGCTGTATTCAGTCTTACACCCAGAAAGCACATGTCCTGAGAGGGTACTAGACTGGACTTTATTTCGTTCACAGAATACCCCAGGCATCTTAGCACTGCTATCACATATTCCAAATGATGAAGAAGCTCGTCCCTTCCTTGAGCCAGAATCAGGCAATCGTCCAAATAAGGATAGATCTGTATTCCTTTTAGCCTGAAGAAAGCTATCACTGGAGCCAGAACTTTCGTGAACACTCTGGGCGCAGTAGATAAGCCAAAGGGCAATGCAGAGAACTGATAATGAGAAGTCCCAGCCCGGAAACGCAGATACTTTCTGCAACTCAGTCTGATAGGAACATGAAGGTAAGCCTCCTTGAGATCCAAAGTTACCATCCAATGATTTTTGCCCAGCAGAGGTAAAAGCTGTTGTTAACGTCAACATTTTGAACTTGGGAATGTCCAGATAAGTGTTGAGGATAGATAAATCCAAAATTGGTCTCCACGTGTTCCCCTTTTTTGGTACTAGGAACAGGCAAGAATAAAATCCTAGGCCCACTTCTGGCATAGGGACCGGCTGTATGGCCCTTATTTGAAGTAACAGAGAAATTTGTTTGTGAGCCTCTATTCTTTGCTGAGGAGGAACGTCTGGCATGCCTTTGAAAGGAGGCAAGGTATGGAAATAAAACCTGTAACCTTGGTGTATGATATCCAATACCCATCTGTCCTGGGTAATTAAACTCCAATTTTCCTTGAAAAGTGCCAATCTTCCTTCCAAAGGTGCTGCCAGACGAGAAGGCTCTGGCAGCTGAAAAGGTAGGTCATTGGGTCTGTTTACGAAAGGACTGACCCCTGCCCTCCCCCGAAGACTGTGCAGGTGAACTCCCTGTTCTAGGCCTGAAAGAGCCCTGAGCTCTGCCCCTACCACGTCTAGATCTACCTCTAGACTGGGAATCATAAGAAGGATACGTCCACCCCTTGGTAGGCCAATTTCTACTAAACTTCGGAGGCTGAACCTGCAAAAAATCTAACAGTCTGCATAGACTTAGCCTTGTCTTCCATTTTCTTTAAGACTGCCTCAACAGGTGAACCAAACAACACATCAGATTGTAAAGGAGCATCTAAAATCCTTGTCTTAACATGGTCAGACAAATTCTGATCCCTCAGTCAGGCGTGCCTGCGAAGAACTGACCCAGTGGCAGCCACCCTAGATGAGGCCTGTACAGCATCAAAACCACATTGCAAAGAATGCTTACCCACCTGTTCAGAAACATGTACTAAATCTTGTAACTCTTTACACTCAATACCTTCCGCCAGAGCATCTACCTTAGACTTCAATTGAGAAAGTAGATAGTTTTGGTATTTCAACATGTGAAACTGGCAATTCAAAGCCCTCATAGCTAGGGTGGAAGAAGTATAGACTTTCTTTCCCCATCTATCCAAAGCCCTGGCCTCTTATCTGGAGGAACCGGATTTTTAACAACAGAAGCCTTAACACCCTTAGGCCCCTGACTAACAGTTTCTGGGTCCGCCCTAGGACTCTTAAAAGATACTTATGAGCTTCAGGCACCCTGTAATACCTATCCGGCTTAACAGGAGCAGGAGGCAAAGAATCAGGATTAAGAGAAGCCTCTGCAAACACATCTTCCACAACATCCAGAACAGGAGGTATAGCCAAAGGCCTATGCTGGGGTAAAACAAAATTCCCTAAGCCTTTTCCTGGAATCAGAGAAGTCCTGACCTTCCCACTTAAAATGCTCCCTCATGGAATGAAGAGTCTCTGAAAGAAAAATCTTCAGGAGGAGAAGCAGAAGGAGTAGAATCATCCACATCAGAATCAGAATAAGGAGAATACTCCTGCAAGTCTTCAGCCGAAGACTCTGAAACATCCGAAGCCTGCTCAAAACTCCCCAACTCAGGTTCCACCCTAGGTCTCTTATCAGGAGGGGGCAAAGAACCTCTAATCAAAGTAATCAAATCTTCTGCCATTTTAAGCATATGCTTCTTGGGCACAGAACCTGAAGAACTAGGGGTGACACCAACTGAAGCTAAGCCTGGCCTGCCTCTGGGAGAAACCTTGGCAACAGAAGGAGAGGGCCTAACCACCCTAGGAAGGGAAGGGAGTACAGTAACCTGAGAGGCCCCTTCAGCCTGACCTGCCTCCTGAGAGGCCACCATCCTGCAATAACAAAGTCTCCCCCTGGGACTCCAGAGAAACCTCCGGCGGAACCCCCAGTTCCACCGACACCTCTAAAGAACCGGCGTCCGTTACGGACGGTTCTTCTTGCCTAGGCTTAGCTGCTTTGTCCTTTCGCTTCTTCGAAGAAGCGGGCGTCGGAGCATCCGACGGCATATTATAATTGCACCGCTTCCCGAAGACTAACCTGGCACAATCTAACCTTCTCTTAATAGTGCGCTTATTGAATCTAGCACAAAAGCGACACCCCACAACGTCGTGCTCAGGCCCTAAACAAGGAATACACAAAGTATGATAATCTCTATGCGGTATCTGTTTCCCATTTTCTGACATCCGGTAAACCACTGAGGCAAGAAAAAACTAAAATATTCCCCAACGGGGTACTTAGCCAACTTTGACTCGGTCTGAAACTCCGAATTCGAAAAATTTCAGAACGCCAACCGGCACTTGCAACGCTGCTTCTGCATCGGACCATGCGGCAAAAAAGACTGAGGATATGACGTCGGTCATGCGCATTTGTACCCTGACGTCCTGATGTCAGTCTAATGCGCCTTGACCGACGTCAGCCTTATACTTTGATATTCGGGCCGACCGAGGACAGCGGACTACTCAAGTGTAAGGACTGCAGCAATGTGAGATGAAGAACATCCGGGGGGGGGGGGGGGGGCATGAACAAAATCCCAATGAGGAGGCTTCAACGCCATCAGAGCATTAAAGAAAGCCTGAGTGAAATCCTGCCATTCACATTGGGGATCCTTTGCAACAGGTGAAATTAGCTTTGTTTTTTGTTTCTTTCTCTGCAGGATGTCTGTTTGAAACACCCTCGGAGTATCAGAGCCCTGATGTGACTATAATGGTGGAGAAATATCCTCCCTCACTAAAATCTGAGAAATCCCCCTTGGTTCTTTGGATATTATCAGCTGAAGCTCTCCATCAACATCAGTTTCAGACATTTGAAAAGCTTCCAAAGATGTGTGAGAAGCTGAATCCATAACAGCCTCCAACGGGGTTGTGGCAGAGGAATCTGAAGCAGACCAGATGGTCTTTAGTACTTTCCATCAGCCTCTCCAGAGATGATCTCATGAGGCTGGACAGCAACTAGATTGGGCCTAACATTTATGGCCTTTTTTTGGCATACAGCTTTCCCTTGGGGCAAGAGGATTCTGCTATAACACCCTGAGCCAGCAACTTAAGGTGTTTGCTCTCCAGCTGTATAAACAAAGAAGAGAAATTAATATGCAAGGTGTTTGACACAAATACCTGGCAGATAGAACACTGTGCATAATCGTGGGATGCACCCAAACTGGTCATAATGGTATTTATGAGGAATCTGCCTCCTACACTGACATTTTACCTTTCTGGATGACATGAATACAAAAACAATAAGAAAAAGAAGAGATGAAACCCCAATGGCTTGGTAACCAGCGCAGAAGAAAGGTGTTCAGACTGACATTCTTTAATGACTGGGAGAAATCAGTTCTGAGTATCTGTGTCCGTATATCACCTTTATACCCTATGTCATACATGGGGAACATATGTGTGATGTACAGTGCTCATAAGAGCTGAAGGCTGTTAGTATACTGTTCAGACGTTGGACTATCCTTGGCAGGAGATCCCTTAGGTAAAGAATATCGCAACAGTGATATGGAAGGACATATTATGGTCTGATGGTCCTCTTGAAGAGATACAAAACAGAATAAATGTATTATTACTGTTTTTTGAGTTTATCTTCTAAGGACAAACAAGTTAAGTTTAAATATGGTGACTATCAAGGAGTGAGTTGTGCCTTTCAGGCCTTTCTCAGTAAATTCTAAGGTATTCAACATGCATAAAAAAGAAATATCAACTGTGTAATGAGGCCACTGACTGTAACCAGCATATCACAACAGAAAGCAGTTAATAGAAATTACTGGGGTTCTACTCACTCCCCTTCATTGGTTTCCACAGCATTGCTTTAATTTTATTTCATGAGAAGCTGTATTGTTGCACTTTTGCTAAATCCATAACCTTTTTGTCTATTCTCTGCATTCATGTCCCCGTCAAAAGAAATGTTTCAACACATCAACCTGCTTCTCTCTCAGTTCTCAAATCATGTTTCTTAGAACCTGTACTGTCATGTCTGTGAAATAAGGAGATCCTTATGCAACTTGGTGATGCTCTTAGATGATCTTGTTAATACTAGCCCTTGTGAAAACCAATAATAATGCCCCTTGGACAGAATCCACTTAAGATATCACACAGCAATTAACTTTGCCCTCCCCAATAATATTCAGCTTAATTTATTTTTTGCTTATACAACTATACATAAATGGCTTGTCCCTCCAGCTTACTTGCCGAGAAAACAGCATTTTAAATATCTACAGTGCAAGACTTGTGTGAGGATGTACCAACACACACAAAATTCTGGTTAGATGGCATTCAGTGAAGGATAGGTGTAGTTCCTCCTGTTTCCCAGTGCCTAAACCTGGCCCTGATCAAAGTGAATACACCAGGTCTCACCTAGGCCAAACAGACACCAAACCACCAACTTCCTCCCTGTAGTATGTATTCTGATATTACACTGTCATTTTATCCTTGTACCCCCGCTTCTTAGTGTTTGGTCCCATTACTTGAACCTGGGTCACAATTAGTACCCCACCCATATATATTACAGCACTATCTCAAGTCGCATGTGTCACAGTTAGTATCCCACCCAATTGTTTTACAGCACTGTCTCATGTAGCCTGATTTTACTCAGACAACACTCATGGCATTCACATGAAGGTAACTCTTCCATTTCTTTTAAACTTTTGGAATTCAAGTACCACAACAAATGCCTTGTTATCTCACTCCATGCTAGTAGGACCTTTTCATCTTCCAATGGCTTGTTAAAGAATACTGAAAGAGATTTCACTGTTCTTCTCTCGATAGCCTGAATGCTTAATTGGATTCCACCTAACAAACTGCATTTTCTATCTTCATGTTTATAGAAATTTCTTGACTCTTCCATCCATTCCCCCTCCTGCTAGGGAATTCTTGCTGACTCAAACTTATTCATCCAATGTTGTCTTTTTTGCAAGCAGCATAAGCTTTGCTGCCTCCTCAATTAACTTTCTTAGCCTTTGTTGAACCTGATTCACTCTCATGTTCCTGTTGTTTTTTTAATACATTTATTAATTATCTCCTGATATCTTAGCAGTGTTTAGTATGATATCCTCATTTCAGAACTTGACTCTTCTAATTCTTTTTGCTTAATTGTTTCATTTCAGTTAGAATTCCCAGTGCCCTGTTAGAGTTCTTTAATATTACTTGACCAACCCTTTCTTCTTCTTCTTAACTGGTAATGCTGGGTGCTACAGCCCTTGCAATTTTTTTAACAAAACATTTTTTTATACTGTTAGCTTTATTATTATTAATTGCTGGCCACCCATTATCACATCTTACACCACTTGCAGAGGTTCTGCTGAGGAAAGATGCAAGTCATGCCTTGTGTAAAAAGAGAATATAAAAACAAGGGTCAAACCCCAGTAATAACCATGAATCCTATATAAATATTCAGACAATTATGCCTGCTGTTACTACCTTGTTAAATGGAAAATGAAGGTGTTAGGGGTTGTTTGGGTGGACAGACATAGCAGCCAGTAAAGAAAGCTCTTTTGTGGCCTGCCATGAATGCAACAATCTTCAGAAAAGCCTGAGCTCTACATCTTCATTCTACTTCAATGATCATGAGTCTCACTGGTTATAGCATTAATCTACGCAGCCAATGAACTTCAGTTTCATTGCTGTGTCAAAAGTATAACAGTGAGGTAGCTGTGATGCTTGTTCATGAGCAATATTAATCTGAAGAACCTCCTAATTGCCTGTATAATATTCACTCCATCCAGGTGTACAAGAAGGATGAATGTTGACCATGTTGAGCTCCCAGCATTAGTTACAAGATTATCAAAAGGAAGATATTACAGTTGGTTGCATAGCAAATATTGAATGCAGTAGGTGGCAAACTCCTACTCAACAGCTGCGGAATTTAATTCTTTTGAAATTTCAAAAAGGCTGCTGAGGTTCCCAGTGAGAATATACTTCCTGCAGTCTTGTCCTGTTCCAGAGCCACATACTTTGATAATGTATTTATCTCAAAAATAATAAAACCATGATTCAGGAAGCAGACAAATGATGCCCTATAAGTGAGCCCTTTTGTCTTACTGTTAAATACTTCATCAGATTGATAAGCATCTACTTTATAGGTACAATCCTGCTTCTGTCTTTGTGATGTATGGCAATAAATATCAAGATCATGGCAAAATACAACTTTACAAAGTTTTCAGATACAGTGTTAGCAGTGTGGCCAGTTTTACTCAGAAAACAATTACTCTCAATCAAAACGTAAGTAAAAAAAAAACAAAACACTTTACTTAAAATGAAATACTGCAAGACTATTACATCTGCACCACAGATGCATTAACGGACACACAAATAGTTCAACATATACTTTAAAATATACACTGGAATTCAAATACTGTTCTTATCAAAGCTCTACACCTGCTGAAAACAATACAAGGAACACCTTTATGGATAAAAGTACAAAAGACAAAACCAAAATCATTAGAAATATATTTGATTCAGACTCAAGTCTTGAAATGCCCACTTGACCAACGCAATTTGCATTCAGTCCAACCAAACAGTATCAGTTCTAAAAAATAATTCTAAAGTCCTGCAAAGTAAAAGGCTGACAAAGCGGCTCTCCAGAAAGTGCATGTCTCATCTGACAACAACAACAACTCTCTCCACCTAACAAACACATTTCAGTAAAGAACATCACAGAGCTAGCTGCAGTTGATAAATCAGAGACCTCAGCATTACTTTATTCTGGCAGTGTAGAAACAATATGACCCCTTTTCTTATGAGTACTACCCAACATGATATAACCCATCACATTTCACTGTACCATTCAAGCAGGTTATAAAACAGCTCCGTCCATATCAATTATGGTTAATTTATATACCGTGTTAGACAATAGTTTGATCTAAAATATGTCGGTGTTATCTTCAGCTTCCCTAGTAGGCATGGAATCAGTGGTATTCTATTCTGTACTATTGGTACTTTGAATGACAAGACTGCTAGTAACAATACTTATATCACAGCCTTGCTGAGCTTCTCAAAATATAAAGACATGGTGTCTGCAATACTGAATGCAATCAGCTAAGATTTACTGAAATGGCTGGGGGCATACAGAGAAGGAGACATGCTGCTGCTTGCACAAATTGTCAACTAATGTGGTATGCACAAGTCATTTATCATTAATCTTCCCAGGGAAGGAAAATGCAAGCTATTGGCAGGAGGTTTGTTGGTGTGAAATGAAGTGCTTGATAAATGATATGGTTAGATGAAGTATGTCTCTCAATGCAATCTTTTCAGTGACTGAACATTGTGATAAAAGCTCCTTTAGCATGAATTTTAGTTACTCTCAAATGTGTCAGATACTAAGGCAAATATTGACTAAAATGGATTTTACAGTAACAATTTGTAACTACTAATAGGATTTTATTTTTTGTCTGCCTCTCTTTGCTATACAGTGCAGTAGTGGCAGGTAAAGAACATTTTTAACAGAAATATTTATGCATTCATATTTGTATGACAGGCATTCATTTATAATACTAAAAGTTTATTTCTCTCAGTCTGGTAGGGGGATCTTGGAATAACAGACGTAAAGAAGCAGCGACAGTACCACAGCTAGGGGATTTATTTAAGTTAAACAGTACAAACAGTACACAGGTTAGCACTTTCAGGGATCTACCCCTTCATCAGACATTGGTCTGATGAAGGGGTAGATCCCTGAAAGTACTAATTGTCGGTGGTTCTTTACATCTGTAGTTCCTCATTTTCCACTGACAGTTTTGTGCCTAGAGAGGACTTTGTGCACCTATTTATACTAGGATCTTGGAATAAGCAGGACTTTAGCAACTCAACTCATCCCCTTGATCTACAGAATATGTTATTTAAAAGAAAATTAATACCAAAGTACTGTCTAATAAGGACATATTATGTCCTGGAACTGGTGGAATTCTGCTTGAAAAATAATTTTTTTGAATTTAATGGCACTGTTTATAGACAAGTTACAGGTACTGCTATGGGGGCAGCGTTTGCACCAGCCTATGCTAACCTGTTTATGGGGCTATTTGAAAATGAACATCTTTATAGGTTGCCTTTCTTTCAAAATAATGTTCTAAGGTATTTTAGATTTATTGATGACCTAATTTTCATTTGTCATGGGGATTGGGAGACATCAGATAATTTCATTGATGAATTAAATAATAACAGATTTGGTATAAAATTTAGTGACATACAAAAGGAAATCAGGTTAATTTCTTGGATATTTCGCTTAGCAATAATGGCTTTCCCATATATACTAGTATTCATAGAAAATTTGATGAAATAAGCTGGAAAATGTGGGGAGATAGTTGCCATCCCCCATACGTTGTCAGCCATCCCTATGGGGAATTTTTGAGAATAAAAGACTCAATTCTGATATTAATATGGCTTTTAGGGAGGCCTATAAAGTGGCTGAGATATTTAAAAATAGAGGTATAACAGATGATGTAGAAAATAGCTTGCATAGAGCCTTTAAACTGAGTAAGGGAACTACTAGACAAAATAACTATCAAAGGAGCAATAAATATGGGACTGAACAGGAGAGAATGTTTTTGTTACAAAGTACACTAACTTCTCTATGATTGGTAATAAAATCATTATGGAATATTGGAATTTTATTAAAAAGATATAACATCACTGAAAAATATAAAATTAATGACATCATATAGAAAGGGAAAAATATACAGGACTTTCTGATACACAGCATTTATAAAAAGCCTTGTACTAATGAATTAAATGTTGTGAAGAATTTGGGAACATTCCCTTGTGGAAAATGTGCTATATGTAAACATGTTGTAAATGAAGTGAATAAAATAAATGGCAAAATTTTTTGTTACAAAAGGCAAATATACATGTATGAGCAAAGGTGTTGTGTATGTCATATTCTGTGATTGTAACAAATATTATATTGGAGAAACAAAAAGAATGCTAGCAGATAGGATAAAAGAACATATTAGAGATGTTAAAAATAATAAAATTACTAGTCCTATTGCTGAACATTTTAACTCAGTGCACCATGGAAATATTGAGAATATAAAAGTGTCTGTTCTGGAACATGTTCCATTATATTATAATGATGTTGATAGGCAAAAATATGTTAAGACAAAAGGAATGCATTTTGATTATGAAATTTGGGACTTTGCATCCACATGGAATGAACAGAGAATGTAACTGGCAATGTCTTGTTTAAGACTATGACTTTAAATATATTTAAGCTATGTGATTTGATAGTTTAATTATGTAATTGATTGATTACTTGTTTTTTGTATATATTGCAAGTGTTTTATGAGTTTTACTGTTTTACTCTGTAAAGGCTGTTGGCAGAGCTAGAGAAGGAACTGTTCAACGAAATAAATTTTATTGGAAGGTAGAGCTGGGACTCACTGATAGTCTTTGTTGTTTATATATATACATCTTGTTTGCTGTTGTTTGAATATGACAAGTGAGTCCATGTGCTCCTTTCCTAGAATATTTAGAGAGACTGGTATGGAGATGTTTAATCGGAATGGAGAAAATAGCAACCGTTCCAGTAATTTGCCTAATGACACTGGTACATCAATGATAAAGAATGCAGTACCAGAAGCTACAGGAGACTCAGGCTTTGGTATTATAAAGAAATGGGAAAATTCCAGGAAGAGAACTACTACCAATCCTTTTGCTATGGTAGGCAAAAAGAACATTATCTCAGATAATCCAGATGTACAGGACTTGTGTTCTAAACTCGAAAGATTGATTTTTAAAGAAACATCTACTTTCTATAATATTGGCAGTCTTGAAAGATATATTGAACTGGATATAACACCTAGAGGGTTAAGGTCTATTAAGAATCCATCAACACCATTTGACCTTACTAATGAAGTAGAAGTTAAATTTCATGAGCGATGGATAGCAGCTGCACATCGGTGCAGTTTAGAATGGGTGTCAATTTTAATTGAAAGAGACAATATGAAAAAGACAAACTTGTAGTTGAAACTAAACAAGTTTGTGAACAACTGGTAAATATTACATCAAATTCTACATTAGAGAATTTCCTCTCAGGCATTAACACCAAATTAAATAGTTATGAAAAAGATCTGGTAGAAAGAAAAAATCTAAATTAACTAGAGACATTAGAGACTATGACCACAAGAGGCGTTTGTATTTCCTAGCTTTCAAAGAAACAGGAGAAAGAGTGTCTCTTTCAAAAAGGAAATCCTGCTTCAGAAAAATATGCCAGTAAGAACTTCCTGTCTGGTGAAAGTGGAGGTCTTCATGGGAAGAAGATGACAGAGAAACTTTTCCTAGACTGCCAGTTGCAGCAAACCCAG
This sequence comes from Protopterus annectens, assembly GCF_019279795.1. Classification (NCBI taxonomy): domain Eukaryota; kingdom Metazoa; phylum Chordata; order Ceratodontiformes; family Protopteridae; genus Protopterus; species Protopterus annectens. The sequence goes on from NC_056749.1 coordinate 516,098,099, forward strand.
AAGAATTTCATAAAACCTACTCAGAATCGAATGGACATTATACCAATACCAGGAAAAGGGCTGGAACAATCCAGAGCGCCAGAGAGACTCGGGCGATGGACAACATAAGAAAGGTAGATGGACATAACTTACATAGTAATTATGTTGTTAACTTGTCCAGTTATAAACTAGACAAGATAGAAATGTCTGTTTTAGAGAAGGGTTTAAAATTTGTACCCACATGCTTACCTAAAAGTATGAGGTTAAAACTGAATTGTTCCAACTATGCGAAAAATGCATTTAAAGGAACACTTCTTTAGATTAAATAAAGCAACTGAGTTAGATACTAACTGTGATGTTTTACTTTCATTAGATAGTGAAACAGAAAGTGAAGAAAGTTTTTATTCATGTGCATCGGGTAGTGAAGATGAAAACAATGCTTATGACTTATTAAATACACATATGCTTAAAGATAATAACTATTTTTACCTCCATGTAAAAATTCTAATATAATGCTTTGAATCTCTACTGAATACAATGTTAGAAAAGGAAATAGAGGGCTTTATGAATAAAAAGCATACTTATAATCTAACAAAATTGGAATGGGAAAAGTTGCAACAACTGAGTAAAAACTGTAATATAGTCTTTAAACAAGCAGACAAAGGGGGAAAATTAGTTATATTAAATTCTCATGATTATTATAGTATGTGTATGCAACATCTAGATAACAACAATGTATATTGTAAAACTAACATTAATCAGCTATGTCAAGCAGAAAAGGATTTTGAAAAATTATTACAGAAAGGTGTGAGATTACACTATCTAAGTCAAATGGATATAAATAGAAAAATAAATGTAAAGAACAGAAAAATTGCAAAATTCTTTTGCTTACCTAAAATTCATAAAGATCTGAACCGACCACCTGGTGAAAACTATTGTGTCAGCTTTTGGATATTTTACTTATAATCTTTGCATCATGTTACATGAAATATTGATAAAGAAAGTTCTGTTGTTACCTTCTTATATACAAGATTCATATGATTTTCTAAGGAAAATAAAAGATATATATTGGGGTGAAAATATGTATTTTATTACGGTGGATGTAGAGAGTCTCTACACTAATATTTCCCATATTTTGGGCTTGGAAGCTATAAAATTCTTTTGAATGATAGTCCTAAAACATATTATGTCCTGGAACTGGTGGAATTCTGCTTGAAAAATAATTTTTGAATTTAATGGCACTGTTTATAGACAAGTTACAGGTACTGCTATGGGGCAGCGTTTGCAGCCTATGCTAACCTGTTTATGGGGCTATTTGAAAATGAACATCTTTATAGGTTGCCTTTCTTTCAAAATAATGTTCTAAGGTATTTTAGATTTATTGATGACCTAATTTTCATTTGTCATGGGGATTGGGAGACATCAGATAATTTCATTGATGAATTAAATAATAACAGATTTGGTATAAAATTTAGTGACATACAAAAGGGAAATCAGGTTAATTTCTTGGATATTTCTTAGGGGCAATAATGGCTTTCCCATATATACTAGTATTCATAGAAAATTTGATGAAATAAGCTGGAAAATGTGGGAGATAGTTGCCATCCCCCATACGTTGTCAGCCATCCCTATGGGGAATTTTTGAGAATAAAAGACTCAATTCTGATATTAATATGGCTTTAGGGAGGCCTATAAAGTGGCTGAGATATTTAAAATAGAGGGTATAACCCAGATGATGTAGAAAATAGCTTGCATAGAGCCTTTAAACAGAGTAAGGGCACTACTAGACAAAATAACTATCAAAGGATCAATAAATATGGGACTGAACAGGAGAGAATGTTTTTGTTACAAAGTACACTAACTTCTCTATGATTGGTAATAAAATCATTATGGAATATTGGAATTTTATTAAAAAGATATAACATCACTGAAAAATATAAAATTAATGACATCATATAGAAAGGGAAAAATATACAGGACTTTCTGATACACAGCATTTATAAAAAGCCTTGTACTAATGAATTAAATGTTGTGAAGAATTTGGGAACATTCCCTTGTGGAAAATGTGCTATATGTAAACATGTTGTAAATGAAGTGAATAAAATAAATGGCAAAATTTTTGTTACAAAAGGCAAATATACATGTATGAGCAAAGGTGTTGTGTATGTCATATTCTGTGATTGTAACAAATATTATATTGGAGAAACAAAAAGAATGCTAGCAGATAGGATAAAAGAACATATTAGAGATGTTAAAAATAATAAAATTACTAGTCCTATTGCTGAACATTTTAACTCAGTGCACCATGGAAATATTGAGAATATAAAAGTGTCTGTTCTGGAACATGTTCCATTATATTATAATGATGTTGATAGGCAAAAAATATGTTAAGACAAAAGGAATGCATTTTGATTATGAAATTTGGGACTTTGCATCCACATGGAATGAACAGAGAATGTAACTGGCAATGTCTTGTTTAAGACTATGACTTTAAATATATTTAAGCTATGTGATTTGATAGTTTAATTATGTAATTGATTGATTACTTGGTTTTTTGTATATATTGCAAGTGTTTTATGAGTTTTACTGTTTTACTCTGTAAAGGCTGTTGGCCGAGGCGCTAGAGAAGGAACTGTTCAACGAAATAAATTTTATTGGAAGGTAGAGCTGGGACTCACTGATAGTCTTTGTTGTTTATATATATACTGTCTAATAACCTCCATTGGTGTGCATTTGAAATATTAAAAAGAGTGCGATAAAAACATTTCAATACAGTCCAGCAGTATTTATTAAAATGTATACACATCATCAGGATTCTATGACCTATATGCCTGTGTCACCATTACTATACTCAGTTCACACTAACAGAGAAAAACTGCAAACACAAACTAAAAACCACAACAAGCAAGTAAACTGAGTACATCAAATTCAGAATGAAAACATACATTAATAAATAAATAAATGAAAACCACAATTCCATGCAACCAATCAGAAAAAGGCATTACTTGATAAGACGGCCCACAATCATAATTATATTAAACAACAAACTGAGTAAAACACATACAAATATAAACATAACATGATAGTATAACCCTTATTACACCTCTAAAACAAAATTACCAACAACATAAAAAATTACTAAACATTTTTGTTTTTCAAAATACATGTTATATATACAGGGAACAACAGTGTATATGCACAGATATCACTATTTTACAGACTGCAATAATCACATGCAATAAAGCAAAAATTCAGGTTCTGGGGTTAAAATACATTAGAGAAAACATTTCTGATAATTTTGAGTGAGCTACAGACAATACAGGTGTATCCTGAAATTATACCATCCTGGTGAGTGAAAGATGCTTTTCCACCAGAGACTACCATTAACATCTGCACAAGTATACAGAAAGCACCAATATCAATGTGACCAAATATTCATGTGCTATGATAAGCATCCCCTGCTCTACTGATGTTGTGCTGGCAATTTTACCTCATTTTGCCTGCCTGAGCTGGACCCCTAGCTACCAGTGGTGGGCTACACACAGGCACAGAACAACCCTACACATACATCCCTGTGAGAAATGTCATGCAGATTGCTCAGGGGTGATCTGTGTCTCGCCTACAAGGCAATCTTGGACCCTGCCCTACTAGAGATGCTCCATATTCATAAGTCTAACTCCTCATGCACTACCCGCTCAAAAGGCCTGAACCTAATATGTGACATTAACAAAACAAGTTGGAGACACAGGTTTGTCATTCAGAGGCTGCCCCGTCTCTGGAATAGACTTCCCATTCACATCAAACAGAGCATCTCGCTGACCCTCTTCAAGCGCAACTTTGATGAGTGCATGGGAAACCACAAATTCATCCCAGGGGTTCCACCTGTGTCCCTCATTGACAGGGGCGACAGGTGCTGACAGGTTTATTTTTGGGGATAATCTCTTGGCTAGGCTTGTAAGGGCCCGAGGACCATTAGCCTAGTAATCTCCTATGATCCTACAAAAGGATGACTGGCTACAGCATCACAGTCCCTCTAGCTGGAGCCTCAGACTCCTGTTTCACTACTCAGACCTGGATTACAGCACTGTGGACCAGAAGTGTCCTCTGAACCAGCAAGTTAGCTTTATTTTTGACAATTAAAAAAAAAAAAAAACCTCTTGTATATCTACGTTAAGCATTATTAATTTCTCAATACATGATATGAGAACACAAGCATGCAAAGAACAAGAATATCCTATTTTCAGTCTGGGCACAGTGCACACCCCTTGAACTGCGTTATCCATTTGGTTTGTTTGAAATAAACATATCTATGCACCTATTATGTCACATTTAACAGTATATTACAAGGATATGTATATGTACCTCCCAGTTGTAAACTTGTGGATGTTATACCCATTCATAAGAGGGAGTGACCTATGGAAAAAAATCACCAACTCCAGACCTATTACTGTTGCATCAATAGTTATCAAGAGTATTGAAAGGTGTCTTAACAGTCCTGAATCGTGAACTTTAGGAAGGTTTAATGTAAACCTCACAGCACTGTTTCACTGAGAAAAATTCAGCTTTTACACATTTGGTTAATTTTTATGAGCCGGTCTCTATAGTAATAGAGCTGGGTTTGTTAGCGGCGGCTGTTTACATGGATTTATCAAAGGCTTTTGACAGTATTCTACACATTATTATAAGGACAATAAATAAACGCTCAATAAACCCCTGTGTTATTCAATTGGTTTCAAACTGGTTGAATAAGAAGTTACAGAGGAAAAATACAAAATTATATATCAGAATGGGTTTGTGTGAACAATCTCTCATGGCTCAATTCTGGATCCTTCACAGCTTAATACTGTTTTTTTTTGGGGGGGGGGTTGGTGAAATGTGCTGTTGATATAAAAATGAGATGTGTGGTTACCACATCAAATTACACTGAAACCTTTAGTCAACATATGACCCAGGTTATCGACTCTGGAAAACTTACTTAGTTCACTTTCCAACCAACAACCCCAAGAAACCATAATACTTGGTGACTTTAACATTGACTGGATAACCTGTTCACACCAGCACCCAACTAACCATATTAATCTCTATGGGTTCTCTCAATTAATAACAACTCCTACTAGAATCCATAAACAAAATAGAAAAGAAACAACTCTTGACTGGATCCTTATTAATAACCAACCTTGCAGTTATACTCCAGGAACCCTTCCAGATAATATTAGTGATCATATGCTTACATATGTGATAAGACAAAAAGTGAATATTCCACACACTCATAAACTGAAAACATCCGCTCAAAAAAGTTCTTCAACCCAGATAACTTCCTTACTGAATTGCAGGCATGCGATTGGTCACCTCTAACTCATCTTGAACTTAACAAAGCAGTGACCTACTTTAATACAACCTTTCTTCAAATCCTTGATCATCATGCCCCTTTTCACTCTACTAGAATAAGATCCAAACCTGCTCCATGGCTATCTAAACAAACAAAAGAAAAAATGTTCCTTAGAAATCAAATCTGGGCCAAATGGAGAGGTAGTAAATGTGCATCTGACCACCTCCTCTTCAAACAATTAAGGAATGCTACCAAGAAAGATACTGTTAGAGACAAAAAGGCATATTATCTTCACCTTCAACAAAGCAGTCAAAAAACCCCTCAAAAGTTCTGGTCAAGTGTTAATAAACTTCTTAAACCTGGACATTCACCTACTCCTACCCCTTCAGGCTTTCATCACAATAATGCTACACAGATCCCGGAAGCCTTTAATAAGTATTTTACACAAGCCATTCAATCACTAGCTAACTCATTACCCACATCTACTGCTTCATTACCAAATACCTCCTTACCCTCATCCAAGACCTTTCAGATTCAACCCGTTGCTACATCCCTTATTTATAAGCTCCTTAAAAAACTAAAACCTTGCACCCCATCTGCTGACAAACTACCATCCGAATACCTACAAATAGCTGCAAAAGCTATCAAATATCCAGTATCCATACTGATAAATAGGACTATCACTGAGGACCAATCCCAACCTTATGGAAAATATCTCATATAATTCCCCTACACAAAGGAGGCTCATCAACTGAACTCTCAAATTTTCGACCTATTGCCTTACTTCCCCCATTAGCCAAGATTATGGAAAGATGTGTTCATAAACAAATTCTTAACTACCTTCTTCAAAACAAACTTCTAGCCGACTGTCAACATGGATTCAGACCATTCCACAGCACTACAACTGCCCTCCTTTCCTTCTCTGACACCATAAATATCAATAGAAACAAAATTATTTCTCCTCAGCACTATTCATAGACCTTTCAAAAGCCTTTGATATGGTTAACCACAATTTACTTCTTGACAAACTAAACCTTTATTCTCTCAGCCCACACTCACTACAGTGGTTTGAGAGCTATCTCCAAAACAGGCAACAAGCAGTCCTATGGGAGAACAACCTATCTTCCTTAGTCCCAGTAAATATTGGTGTTCCACAAGGATCAATCCTTGGCCCCCTTCTTTTTTCATTATTTATCAATGACCTACATCTCAATATACCTCAAGCCACCTGCATTCAATATGCTGATGACTCAACATTAATCTGCACTGCTAAAAATATTCCCTCCCTCCAGTCCCTCAACCAAACAGTCTTCTTAACTGTCGAAAACTGGTTTATGGAACACTGCCTCCTCCTTAACCCCAAAAACTAAGCTTCTTCTTTTACTCCCACTCACAAATCTCCCACACCTCTTTACTATCTCCTCAAATAATGCAACCAGTATTAACCCTGATAAGACCACTCGATTACTAGGTGTAACTATTGATAATAGTCTCAATTATGATGAACACATCAACACCACTATTAAAGCTGTAAACAAAAAATTGGGACTCTCTACAGAATTAAACCCTTTCTGACCCCAGTAGCTAGAAAAACCATTGCTCAGACACACCTGATCTCCACCCTCTTCTATGCCTCACCTATCTATACTAACTTATCCAAAAATAACATTACCAAACTCTCTATCTGCTACAATAGCATAGCCAGATTCATTACTGCTACTCCCCTAAGAACACACCACTGTCTTAACCTCAAACAGCTAAACTGGTTAGAGCTAACTAACCACTTACTCTATCAACAACTACTCATCATTCAAAGACCCTCTTCTACCCTGATGCCACCCCTAGCCTGACAAAACAGATAATCCCATATAAAAACCTAGCCACACTCCGTTCTGCTAACAAACTCCTAGTATCTCTAACTAAATCATATAATAAAGCTGGAGATTCATTATTTTCAAATTCCATAGGTAAAATCTGGAATCAACTCCCTCAAGAAATTACTAATCAAAACTCTACCTCTCTTTTCAAAAAACACATCAGAGAACATCTTAAAGCACAGTGGTTGTGTCCTTGTGCTAATCCCGACTGAAACCATGTCCTCATTTACCTAATTTTCCCTCCCCTTTCCACTTTCTGAGCTCCTCACAAACACTTTCAATAGTTTTGAGATTTGTATCTGAGAATGTAGACTTTGCCAGCTACCTTTTAACTTCATCTTGTGTTATTGTTTCTGTTTTAATAAGGCTAATACAGTAGTATATATTAGTAGTAGTGTTATAGTTTCTTTTTAATAAGTCTAATACAGTATTACATATTATAAGTTTATCTCCTATTTTTAGTATCTCTTTTGTGTTGAAATTGAATTTTCTTTTTTACATTGTATTGTTTACTCATATCAATGCTTTATTGTGCCAATGTATTGTTTATTGCCTGTACTGGAGCTTTTCTCCCCGGGCCTCTACTGAAAACGGATACATGTCCAGCTAGACTAGCCCGGTCAACAAATGTAAAATAAAATAAATAAATAAAGGTTGGTTTATGGTTAACACTAAATGGGATGAAATTTAATGTGGAGAAAAGTGTAGTGTTAAATTTTGGTAAAATTAATGACAATGCTAATGTTAAATTTGGATTCCCTGATCTACAGAAATTTATGGACAACTAAGACTTTGGCATTCCTGTTAGCAATAACTTAAGAATTTGATCTCACATCCAGAAAGTAAAAAGGTAAGTCAACCAATGTGGTCAAGTCATTTTAGTAACTTATTGACTGGATAACCTGTTCACACCAGCACCCAACTAACCATATTAATCTCTATGGGTTCTCTCAATTAATAACAACTCCTACTAGAATCCATAAACAAAATAGAAAAGAAACAACTCTTGACTGGATCCTTATTAATAACCAACCTTGCAGTTATACTCCAGGAACCCTTCCAGATAATATTAGTGATCATATGCTTACATATGTGATAAGACAAAAAGTGAATATTCCACACACTCATAAACTGAAAACATCCCGCTCAAAAAAGTTCTTCAACCCAGATAACTTCCTTACTGAATTGCAGGCAGGGGTGTAGCTAGGATTTTCAAATTTGTACTGACAGCTCTCAAATTGCTACCCCCCTCCCCAGCCAAGCTACGGTCATTCTCGTAATTCACGGTTTGCTCTTTTAGTGTCGATGAAGAGGCATTCGCTGTAATGCCTCTTCAGTAATATAATATAAATTCACTCAAACTCGGTTCCTTGAATTGAAAATTAACCTGAAATGTCAGTTCTTTGAAAAATGCAGCATGGTAGTTGGGGTAGAGACTTTATGCTTTTGTTTTCTGTAACTAAGGTACAGTTTTGAGCTTGGTAAATTACTAACCACCTGCTACCACTAACTAGGATGTTTCATTCACACACCTACCTACCTCTTGGTGCAAGAAATATGGACAAAGCCTAAAATAAACAGGGACAGATATTAAATAATGGCTATAAGTGAACTTAGAAAGTTGCTAGAATAACAGGATTTGTGCTAGTATGAATTTTTCTAAAAGGACATGAAGTCTGAAGCTCAAATGTCTGTCATTATTTAGCAACTTCAGCCTTCAATGATTTTCTAGAAAATCACAAAATTTATGAGGAACAGACAAAATATGGGGCAAAAATCAGGACATTCTGCAAAATGTGGACAGTTGAGAGGTATGCTACCACCACACACACACACACACACACACACACACAGCCTCTCAACCTCTTACAGCAACAAACTCATAAATAAAACTGAGGCAAGGCCCAAAAATAAGGACATTTTTTAAATATGGCTCTTATAAACTTAGAAAGATAATAGAATAGTAGTAGGTCTTGCATCAGTACGAATTTTCTGAAAGGTATGAAATCTGAAACTGAAATGTCTGCATTATTTTCTAACTTCAGTCTTTAACAATTTGCCACTAATTTGCCAGAAAACTGCAATTTTATGAAAAGCGGACCAAAAATGTGATGCAAAAATATAAAATTGCCAGACAATACAGCTGGGAACCTGTCAAGAGGGGCCATTTAATATGAGCACAGTTAACTTAGAGCAGCTGACAAAATTAGAGAATCTACATGCATTTCTGAAATAAAAGTAATGTATAACTCTGATCATTACAGTTATTTATAAAAGTAAAGTAAACCCTCTATGTTTTCTTCCAAAATTGCTATTTTGTGGAGGATCATTAGGGAGAAGAGCAACATTTGAGCCAAAATCAGGGACAGTTGAGGTTTGGCTATGCCTAATTCTATAAAGCAATTTATTTGCATGTACCTTTCAACCTGTTAATGCAATAAATCTGGACAAGAGCCAAATATATTGAGGAACATATAAACAGTACTAAAAATTGCTCTTGTATAAACTGGGACAGTTGATAGAACAAGGTCTTATTTTAGCATGCATTTTCTGAAGGTTATAAAGTCTGAAACTAGTGTCATTATTTAGTGACTTAATTCCTAAATCATTTGCCAGAAAACCACAAACTGAGGAACAAACCAAAAATAAGAAGCAAAAATCTATTCATTCTTTGAAAATCTGGACAGTTGGGAGGTATAGTTCAGCTGGGGCTGTCTAAGTTTGCCACCCTTCCCCCTCACAAAACCATGGTCGAATGGAGCCTCCCCCTGCAGCCATTCAATGATCCATTACTTTGCTATTTCCTCCATTTTACCATAAAAGCACTAATGTACATACTGATTTACTTCTATGATGATTTGAACTTCATTTGAAAGTTTTATTTTGCATTTTACAGCACAAACACTAAGACATCTGCTAAACAAACTTGGCATTAAAACTTCTCTGCCCTTGAAACTCACATTCACTGAAACAACATTAAAACCCACATTCAAAGAAAATACATTTACAAATTCCGTGGCAGAATAATTAATTCTGGGCTGCTTTAAATCACCATTGTGGTCATTGGGGCAGTCGTGGTGCCTGGTGGCAGTGCAGTCACGCGCCTCAGGGATGGAATTTGCTTCTGGGTGGGTAAAATCAAATTGGGTTGATAATAATGGTGAGGATGGCACTTTCATTTTTAGCATTCACCCCTTATGGAATTAGAACCAAGCTAACCTTCTGCATTAAAGAAACAAGTACACAACATTTTGTGCTACTAGCAATGTGAGCAGACTTAGCATAATCAGCACTAAACTGTTCCCTGCAGCTGTGCTTGTATCTCATCTTGGAGCTACTGCTAGATAAAATGCTGTGTTACCATCATACATTTTACTGCCAAGGTCACTGTGCAAAATAGTCAGAACAACATAGTTTTCTGGATTTTTTGTGGCAAATCAGTGGGGACTGAATTCAATAAATAAAGGCAGGCATTTGAGTTTCAAACTTCATATCCTTCAGAAAATGCAAGATAAAACAAGACCTTTTTATTCTAGCAGCTTTCTAAGTGCATAACAATATTTAAATGTTTTCCTTATTTGGGCTGACCCCCGACTATTACTATTTTGGCTTTGTCCAGATTTTTGGGCTAAGAGGTTGGGAGCTATGCTCTGGGAACATTTATACAGTTTTCATTATTTATTATTGTTATTAACTATGTAAAACAAAAACTCTGAGAGCTGTCAAGAACACAGATTTTGAACCTAATCTATGTACGTCATTCAAAACATAATATAAATCCAGTAGCACATCAGTACAACTATGCGAGTACACTATAAAACAAACAGCTGTGAACAAGACTGAAATTAGCAATAATCTGTGCATTTTGCAGATTATACAGCAATCAGGAGAGGGTAATATTTACTCAGATTATGCCTCTGAATGATTCATTACTAAATGGTTATGTTACCAGTTCTAAATAAAGTTATTTTTGTCTGGGTTTTATCTGTAACTGACTGCTATAACACTTAACATGAGTAAAATAATGGGATTAAATTGCTGGAATTGTGAGTTATGAATTTAAGTATTTAGACTGTACACACCTCCAAAGCTATAGACATTTTGTTCAAATTTTTAAGCATAATCATCACACATTATATCTTTATGAATTATACTTATGAAAAATCTCTTTCCCAAAAGAAAATTTCAAATAGTTGCACAGACAATACATTTCTATACTGAACTGTGCAATATCTGAATAGCTCATATGGCTGAAATCAATGGAGTATGTACTAAAAACTTTATGTAAAAATTGTGATGTTAGGCATCTGCCAGAATTCTTCCCAACTCTTCTGTAAGTAGGAAAGTTAACTGAAATATTGTATGATTCACTAGTTTGTGGATTGTTGTGAAAGAATGATGGTGCTGATGATGATGATGGTAGAGCTTTGTAAGGAAGATATAGTTTAGAGAGGAGTGAGATGGTAGGTGTACAATCAGCTAGCCTGATGATGGTGGGATTACAGCTAATCATTGACAACTTTGTTTAAGGAATAACAAATGTATAAGAAACTGATGTACATTCACTGGCAGCTTGGGATACTGCAAGTGCCATAATGTGAAGAAAAGAGGTCAATGGGAATCGGACATCCCTCAATAGTGGCTCAATATAGAAAGGTACTGGATGATGAAAATGCAAAAAGGGAAAACAGTTCTGCCACCAAAGCAGTACAAATAACCACCCACAAATCTTAGCACACCAATGTATGAGCAGCAAGCAATTAAGGATGACAAATAAGGTGAAAATCCGTGCTTAATAAACATGAACGCTCAACAAACAATCCACGTTTTAGCGTCCTGAATAAACGGACTTCATCAGATAAAAAAACATACTCATAAGCCATAGTTTAAGTACATTTTCAAAACATTTACACACACACACACACACACACACACACACACACACACACACACACACTACTCACCAGCCCCTTGGTTCTAAATAAAGTCATTGACGTGACTGAGACCAACAAATCCTCCTGCTTTAAGTCCTTCAAATACTCCCGCTTCCACCAACATAACGCTTGCATCCTAAACCGCATTTTGAACTGACGCGCGGTGAGCTCCATTCCGACTGGCTGCCCTGATGTGCTGACGTCATCGTCGTGCACTAGTAAAGCGCGAAAACTTTAAAATGCTAAAGCGCGAAAACTTTGAAATGCTACCCCCCTTCTAAATACGTTGTACTGAAATCAGTACAGTGCGTATGCCTCCCGACGTCCCTGATTGCAGGCATGCGATTGGTCACCTCTAACCCATCTTGAACTTAACAAAGCAGTGACCTACTTTAATACAACCTTTCTTCAAATCCTTGATCATCATGCCCCTTTTCACTCTACTAGAATAAGATCCAAACCTGCTCCATGGCTATCTAAACAAACAAAAGAAAAAATGTTCCTTAGAAATCAAATCTGGGCCAAATGGAGAGGTAGTAAATGTGCATCTGACCACCTCCTCTTCAAACAATTAAGGAATGCTACCAAGAAAGATACTGTTAGAGACAAAAAGGCATATTATCTTCACCTTCAACAAAGCAGTCAAAAAACCCCTCAAAAGTTCTGGTCAAGTGTTAATAAACTTCTTAAACCTGGACATTCACCTACTCCTACCCCTTCAGGCTTTCATCACAATAATGCTACACAGATCCCGGAAGCCTTTAATAAGTATTTTACACAAGCCATTCAATCACTAGCTAACTCATTACCCACATCTACTGCTTCATTACCAAATACCTCCTTACCCTCATCCAAGACCTTTCAGATTCAACCCGTTGCTACATCCCTTATTTATAAGCTCCTTAAAAAACTAAAACCTTGCACCCCATCTGCTGACAAACTACCATCCGAATACCTACAAATAGCTGCAAAAGCTATCAAATATCCAGTATCCATACTGATAAATAGGACTATCACTGAGGGAACAATCCCAACCTTATGGAAAATATCTCATATAATTCCCCTACACAAAGGAGGCTCATCAACTGAACTCTCAAATTTTCGACCTATTGCCTTACTTCCCCCATTAGCCAAGATTATGGAAAGATGTGTTCATAAACAAATTCTTAACTACCTTCTTCAAAACAAACTTCTAGCCGACTGTCAACATGGATTCAGACCATTCCACAGCACTACAACTGCCCTCCTTTCCTTCTCTGACACCATAAATATCAATAGAAACAAAAATTATTTCTCCTCAGCACTATTCATAGACCTTTCAAAAGCCTTTGATATGGTTAACCACAATTTACTTCTTGACAAACTAAACCTTTATTCTCTCAGCCCACACTCACTACAGTGGTTTGAGAGCTATCTCCAAAACAGGCAACAAGCAGTCCTATGGGAGAACAACCTATCTTCCTTAGTCCCAGTAAATATTGGTGTTCCACAAGGATCAATCCTTGGCCCCCTTCTTTTTTCATTATTTATCAATGACCTACATCTCAATATACCTCAAGCCACCTGCATTCAATATGCTGATGACTCAACATTAATCTGCACTGCTAAAAATATTCCCTCCCTCCAGTCCCTCAACCAAACAGTCTTCTTAACTGTCGAAAACTGGTTTATGGAACACTGCCTCCTCCTTAACCCCAAAAAAACTAAGCTTCTTCTTTTTACTCCCACTCACAAATCTCCCACACCTCTCTTTACTATCTCCTCAAATAATGCAACCAGTATTAACCCTGATAAGACCACTCGATTACTAGGTGTAACTATTGATAATAGTCTCAATTATGATGAACACATCAACACCACTATTAAAGCTGTAAACAAAAAAATTGGGACTCTCTACAGAATTAAACCCTTTCTGACCCCAGTAGCTAGAAAAACCATTGCTCAGACACACCTGATCTCCACCCTCTTCTATGCCTCACCTATCTATACTAACTTATCCAAAAATAACATTACCAAACTCTCTATCTGCTACAATAGCATAGCCAGATTCATTACTGCTACTCCCCTAAGAACACACCACTGTCTTAACCTCAAACAGCTAAACTGGTTAGAGCTAACTAACCACTTACTCTATCAACAACTACTCATCATTCAAAAGACCCTCTTCTACCCTGATGCCACCCCTAGCCTGACAAAACAGATAATCCCATATAAAAACCTAGCCACACTCCGTTCTGCTAACAAACTCCTAGTATCTCTAACTAAATCATATAATAAAGCTGGAGATTCATTATTTTCAAATTCCATAGGTAAAATCTGGAATCAACTCCCTCAAGAAATTACTAATCAAAACTCTACCTCTCTTTTCAAAAAACACATCAGAGAACATCTTAAAGCACAGTGGTTGTGTCCTTGTGCTAATCCCGACTGAAACCATGTCCTCATTTACCTAATTTTCCCTCCCCTTTCCACTTTCTGAGCTCCTCACAAACACTTTCAATAGTTTTGAGATTTGTATCTGAGAATGTAGACTTTGCCAGCTACCTTTTAACTTCATCTTGTGTTATTGTTTCTGTTTTAATAAGGCTAATACAGTAGTATATATTAGTAGTAGTGTTATAGTTTCTTTTTAATAAGTCTAATACAGTATTACATATTATAAGTTTATCTCCTATTTTTAGTATCTCTTTTGTGTTGAAATTGAATTTTCTTTTTTACATTGTATTGTTTACTCATATCAATGCTTTATTGTGCCAATGTATTGTTTATTGCCTGTACTGGAGCTTTTCTCCCCGGGCCTCTACTGAAAACGGATACATGTCCAGCTAGACTAGCCCGGTCAACAAATGTAAAATAAAATAAATAAATAAAGGTTGGTTTATGGTTAACACTAAATGGGATGAAATTTAATGTGGAGAAAAGTGTAGTGTTAAATTTTGGTAAAATTAATGACAATGCTAATGTTAAATTTGGATTCCCTGATCTACAGAAATTTATGGACAACTAAGACTTTGGCATTCCTGTTAGCAATAACTTAAGAATTTGATCTCACATCCAGAAAGTAAAAGGTAAGTCAACCAATGTGGTCAAGTCATTTTTAGTAACTTTTATATAAAGAACAAGGAATTTCTAAAAAAAAAAAAATGTTCATATGTGTACCCGGTCATTAAATGCAACATGTTTTGCATATTTAACAAATGTGATCTACTGTTATTTGACTGAATGCAATGAAAGGTTACAAGGAGAATTCCAGAGATTAGTGGAAATTTGTAAACTTCTATGTTAGAGAGTCTTGGACTTTTTTCTAATAGTTATAATTATTTGTGGAGTAAATTATGTTTAAGTCCAGACTCGACAATATGGGACTCAATGACGGTGGGATCAATGAAACACATATATGCACTGCACAAATATATAAGCATTGGACAAGGACAAGAACTCAAATATGCATCTCTTTTAAATTCGTGACATTGTTTTACTCATTCTAAATACGCACCTAGCTGAAACATCATTTTTTTGAATAAAAATGATGTTGAAATCCTGTATGTAACATTCCCTGCACAGAAATTATCTTAAAACAGACCCTTGCGTAAATAGTAGTGTATACCTTAGAAGGATGTCAGTTAGTGCATATTATTTAAGCATTTTACATTGTTTTGCTTGCATTGTTGTTTTAAGTAAGAGGAAAGAAATTATGGTATCTGGTGTGAATCCATGCTTATCACCAGAGATGCTGGACAAAGTATATGACCTTGTGAAGTCCTGTAAAGGTAACCACATGCTTCACAAAGAGTTGTATTTCTACAAATTAGAAAAATTTGTAAAAGAAACAAAATATCTGGCATGCAAACTAAAATTATCACAGTAGTGCAAAGCACAAGTTATTAATGTCCATCAGTATCAGGTGACTTGTTAAAAAAGTCTGCTGCTCATCATCATTTACCTGATCCCTCAAAAGGTCAACTATATGAATCCTCCACACAACTTAAATCGAGAGCATCTTTGTCTCAGGATACACCCGGCATTGTTGTGGAGAACGTCATGGTACCTACATCAACTGCCGCCACAGTGATTCTCCCTTCTAGAAAAGCCATGGTACAATGACTAACAGCAGAAACGTTTGTTAATTTAATAAGTACAAAAAACAACAAAGCTTTCGGGTTTCCCCTTCTTCAATGTATAAAAATATGATTACAAAGCCATTTCTTAAATATACATATCTGACACGGCCAACCAATCACAACAGAAAAACAATAAAAAAAAAAATTTAAAAATTAGATAACCAATTAATCAATAAATAAGTGCAAATTACTGCAATATCATTTGCTTCTTTTGCAGAACTGGTTTCAGGCTTACTGCTCCATTCAAGCCTAGGGTTTTATCTGCATTTGTGGGGATATGAACAATAAATTAGAAAATGCTGAATTTGCTTGGATTTTAGAATTAAATGCATCATGGCCCAGAACACTGATTGTTTTTTCTACTGGAGTTTCATTTGGAAGCATCTTTATTAATAAAGCACTTTGAGGAAGTGTATGTTATAGGTAAGCTTAGAACATTTATAATTAGGGGATTTGCTCATGCTGATTTCTCCCAATATTTCTTGTGACTGTTTAATTTAAACAAATTAAGTCTGCTGAGAAAATAAAACTGTGTTAAGGCATTGTATCATTATGTGCAAAGTTTGAAAGGCAAATGTGTTGCAGATCTGCAGAGTATTATGCACATGTTGGATAAGAGAGCAAAACAGAGTTTACTTCCCAGGTTCTTTGGCATTCTTTTGTCATATGTTACCCCTGGCATTCTGGCCAGTTGGTTGCAACACCTCTAATTCTAGCTTTGACTTCTTCTTTCAAACTTCCCGTCTCCTCAACCACCCCTCCCAGATACTTGAAGCTGTTAACCTGTTCCACTATTTTCCCTTTTATCTCAGTTTGCAGCTTCTTCTGATTTCCCTGGTTTCATCCAATGTGTTATTGCAACTCCCTCCTGATCACCTTTGTAAGCCAATAAGTATTCCTTTTTATCCCGATCCTTCTTTTGCATCACCCACTTTTCCTGCACTTCTTTGTTTTGATAACTTCCTGGACTTCTGCATTCCACCACTAGCTTTTCTAATGTACCTTGCTTACAAACTTGGCCCTGAGAGTCTCTCTGCCTGCTCTTAATTTAATACGTTAAAAAAAAAAAAAAATTATATTTGCACATGTGTGTTTGTATGTATACTTAAATGTCAGTTTCCTAATAATGACTATGTCACACACAATTAAGATAATACCCTGTAAACAAGCTTTATCTTACAGTCCTGAGTTTGATTTTATGTTTGCACTTACATACTGTGACACTTTGACAGTTATTTAACCAGTGTGTATTCCCGGGCTGCCCTATAAAAAAGCTCTTGTACATTGCTGGTCTTGATTTGTTAGAAAAAAACATAGATAAAGAAAAAAATAGCTCACATCTTTAGAAATAGCAACACTCCTCTAAAGTTTCAGAAATCACATCTGAGGGATGTAGACCAAATGTCTTCTAAAAATGGAAGATGCTTTTATTGTATAAAATCATTTTGAAGAGATGGTATCTTTTTCATGTTTATATGTTTCTGATCATTATAATAATGACCTCCTAATGGATGTATATTCAAAATTTAAAACTTTACAGTTTGTCTTTTCTCAGTGGAAATGAACTTCACCTCAAATACCCATAAAGGGATTACCTATATATATGCTTTTATAGTGAGACCAAATATTTAAACTGTTTTTGGTCAGTGACTACTTGTTCATAGGTTCATACTAGGCTATCTGCCCTAGGGCATTTATAAGCCTAGCCAGAGTGTATTTGGCTTTCACCACCCATTTTAAATTAATTTTGCTATGCCCTTTTTCGAGGTTAGTATACTGTGCCTCTGTCTAACAGTGACACAGAAGTGATACCCGGGGTAACCCTATGATCTCTCATCCACTCATCAAGATTCCTCTTGAAGAGAGTCAATGAGGGACTCTGCCTAACCTGGACTGGGATTTTATTCCAGAGTGAAGGGAGCCTCTGGGTTATGAATCTGTCCCTCCAGCATGTCCTATTTATTTCAGTGCAGAGGTTCAAGTCTCTCGAGCGTGTAGCTCGATGGGATTTGGATTTTCTGAGGTGCAGCATGTCCATTAATTCCGGGTTGGACATGGCTTTACACGTCAGACATAGATCGCCTCTGAGCAGGCGGTATGCCACTGAGTAGAGCTGGAGTTTCTTTAACCGGGCAGCATATGGCATCTGTTTGAGCCCTTTGATCCTCTTGGTGAGGTACTTTTGGGGTCTTTCCAGTTGCTGCAGGTGTCTGGTAAGGTACATCCCAAAACGGGCATTGTACTCAATTATGGGCCTGATGAGGGATGAGTAAAGAGGCACGATGACCTCCCCTGATCTAGATGTGAATCCCTTCATGATTAGGTGGGCTATATAAAATGTTCTTCTAACCACTTTGGCCACGTGGTTGTCAAATGAGAGATTGCTATCAACTTGGGTCCCCAGCTCCCTAATTACTTCTTCTGTACTTAATAGATTACCACCTATGTGGTAATTTGTGGGCACTTTGGTTTTGCCAAAGGGGATGACTATACACTTTTTGGCGTTTAGCTTGAGGCCATGGCACTGGCACCAGTTGTCTGTTTCTATGAGGCCCTTTTGGAGGATGCTTGTGTCGGCTGGAGAGTCGATTATGGCGCCCAGTTTGCAGTCATCTGCGAACTTGGTCAGCCATAGTCTTCCCTGTTGGCCTGTACCTCAGAGAAATATATACCGAACAAGAGAGGTCACAGGACTGAGCATTGTGGGATGCCACTTGTAACTGGTTTGGAGTCTAACATGGCTCCAGCAATTCTAACCATGTGGGTTCTGTCCTTGAGCTAGTGACATAGGGGTTTATATTTAAGCTGGTGAGCTTATCTATAATGCCCGAGTGGGGTATTGTATCGCAGGCTTTTGCGAGGTCCAGGTAGGCTGTGTGGACCACCTTCCCCTTGTCAATGGCCTTGGTGACTGTTTCAAAGAAATCGACCAGGTTTAAGAGGCAGGATCTGCCCTTAACAAAGCTGAACTGGGTAGGATCCAGTGTCTGTAGGTCCCCAATATCTTTAATTATGAGGCCCATGATGATCCTTTCCATAGCTTTGCAGACCAAGCTAGTCAGGCTTATGGGGCGATAGTTTCCAGGATCTGTTGAGGCACCACCTTTGTGGAGAGGGACCACAGTTGCTGTACGCCACTCTTTAGGTACATATCCTGTAGTAAGGCTGAGATTGAACAGTAGTTTTATGTTTGGGTTTAGCTCTTCTTGGAGTTCATGTAGGACGCAGCCCGGGACACCGTCTGGTCCCATTGATGCTGTGTTTTTTGCTTTGGAGACGGTGGCTCTTACCTGAGCATCTGAGATGTCAGGGGGGCAGCACTCTACTGGGATAGATATTTGCCCTTTTGGTGGGGGGGGGGAGTTTGTGCTGAACCTGCCAGCTAGGATGTTGGCAATGTCTGTGGGTTCGGTGTATTTTTTGTCATTTTGGACTAATTCTGAGCATATCTGGGAATTCCCACCCAGGTTCCTAACATAACTAAAGAAAGCCTTGTGATTATCCTTAGTGTCCTGTGCAATTTTTCTCTCGAAGCTGGCCTTAGATGATTTTATGAGTGCCCGTAGTTTTTTGCTAATACTGATCAGAAATGCCTTCCCTTTTTGGGATTTTGCTCTATCATGTAGTAGCTTCCTCCTTCTATTGTATAGTTTGTTTATGGCTGGGTCCACCAGACAGGACGTCTGCCTTTGGAGGATTGGGTCTTGGTTTTATTTGGGATTGCATGATCCATGCATTTCTGAAGGTGTTCATAGAATGCGTTTATAAAGGAATCTGTGGTCTGGGACGTATTTTCCACAGGCCCGGGGGCTTTAAAGGATTCCACCTCAGTGTTGAGGAGTGTGAAATTTGCTTTAGAGAAGTTTTTCACTGTGGTTTTCTGGGCAGGGGGTCGGGTCGGGATGTGAATATCCAGTGAGATTAGTTTATGGTCTGATCTTACCAGTGAGGGATACACTTCTGGTCTGGAGCATAGAGTCCCCATGTTGGTGATGATCAGGTCCAGTATGTTCTCCCCTCTTGTGGGAGTGGTAACAAGTTGTTCCATAGCATTTGAGTTTATAAATTCTAGGAAACTTTGGGCTAGGGTGTTGGAGCTAGACTAATGCTCCCAGTCTATGTTTGGGTAGTTGAAGTCACCCAATATAATGGTGTTTGGAGAGACCCTCATATTTTCCAGTGTTCTCAGGAAGGCCGAGTGGGGTTCCTGGGTTTGGGAGGGTGGTCTGTAGCAGGCTATAAACTGGAAGGCAGTTTTACCCACTGTTAGTTGCACATGGATAGTCTTTGATGTTTTGTGCTGTGCCACCAACCTGGAGGTGTGGGTATCTTTGACGAATATTGATACTCCCCCTCCTTTTGTGGTTCGGTCCAAGTTTTGGGGCCAAAAAGCATGGTATGAGGTATAACCTGGTAGAGCTGGGGTGCTCTCGGGAGCCTTGAACCAGGTTTCTGTTACTGCACAGATATCGATGTTCTCCATGCTAAGGAGAGTTTCGAGTGCATGCATCTTGAGGTTTAGACTTCTGGCGTTGAGTAGCATTACTCTTAGTTTCTTATCCCTTGTGATACCTATGGAGGTGGGTTTGTCTTTTGAGCCTTGCCTAAAAAAGGCACTATGGGGGTAGCAACAGCCTTTGCCAATATCCGAAAGCCCAGGGGTGACAGGTGCAAGCCGTCCCTAGCGAAGCATCGTGGCTTATCAAGCATGTCATCCCAGGCTGACAGGCATTGGATCCCCTTTGAATGACACCAATACTTAAGCCAATTGTTGAAATTGATCATCTTGTCTTCATATTGTGGCATCATTCTTGGTGAGGATAAGATGCTGCTCAAGGTCAGGGTCATACCGGCCTGGGCTACATGCTCAGAGAGCTCCTCTATGTCTCTTTTCATGTAGGCCAGGGAGGTATGTCTCAGGTCATTCACACCAGCATGGACAATGACTGAGTCACATTTGTACTCGCCTTGGAGTGACCTGAGTGCTTGGGTTATGTGGCGGATCCTAGCGCCCAACAGGCAGATCACCGTGACCTTCTCCTTGTTCAGCCTGGTGAGCAGGATGTCAGTGTGCCTGACGATAGAGTCACCTATTACAAGTGTATCAGGTGTGTTGTTTAGCCTTAAGAGCTGTGACTGTTCGTCACACTGGCTTTGTGAGCTATGTATTGCACGTGTTTTGTTTTGGGGTAGCGGTTGCTTGGGTGTCTGCTTTGGAGGTCTCTGCTGCTAAGGCAGATTTTTATTTAGAGCCTCCGAGTATGTTTTTGTGTGTTTATGTGTTTGGTTTGCTGACGTGTTAGGTCTATGTGAGACTAGAATTGTAGTGAGTGTGGTTTCCTTCTCCTCCTGACTGGCTACGCCAGTACTGAGTTGAGAGAGCTTATCCTCCAGTTTGGCTATATGGTTGCATCTCTCACATGTGTTGGAATTTGTTGGGAGGAGGACAGGGTTGTCTGTGTACATGAGGCAGTTGTAACATTGCCTCAATATTCCCAGATTCACCAGCTGGACCGGAGAGGAGATTGACAACTGACCTTTGGACATGCTAGAATAGTATTGGGAATTCCTTTATAATTGAAAAAAGGGCCAATGGGGAACAAGGTACTCAAGGGGGGTTTGTGAGGGTGTTGTGCTTTTAATTTTTTAGTGCTGACTTAGTGAGCAAGTGCCAGGTAACTTAAATGCAATGTGTTACAGGTAACTTAAATGCAAAAACGACAAACAGTAACTTTCTTTCAAGTGAAACAAGGAAATAAGTACAGTAAGCAATGCAGATATCACTAGGAATCCACAGAAGTGCTGAAAAGCCACGTTTTAGGTCAAATTAGCATTTCAGGGAAATAACAAGCAAACAAACAACAAGCATACAAACAAAGCTAGATTCAGCAGGCCTGGATCTAGTCTATGCTACAGCAAACAAGGTGTACCAATTTCAGTAAGAAACAATTCAAATATGCAGGCACTATAAGCCTTTAACCAGAAATTCCCAGCTCAGAAGGGCAGAGTCCAGCCTCTCCTCCCACAAGAGTGCAGACCACGAACCTTCTTAATGTAAAATAACTGGCTTGAAGCCCAAGTGCTTAAACCAGAACTAATACACTTTTAGAATAACAGACACTGGAGCCCTCAATCAGCAGTTCCCAACTTAGAAGGATGTAAGCTACCTGTCCTGCCACCATAGTGCAGGCCACAAACCTTCCTAATGTAAAACAACTGGTCTGAAGCCCAAGTGCTTAATCCAAAAGACTTAGAATGATAGCTACACTTTAATCAAGTTACCTCCAAGCAGTAATAAATGCAACTGAATACTTTAAACAATGCCTGGATTAGTGCTCAAGTTATACAAACAAAGCTAGATTCAGCAGGCCTGGATCTAGTCTATGCTACATCAAACAAGGTGTACCAATTTCAGTAAGAAGCAGTTCAAATATGCAGGCACTATAAGCCTTTAACCAGAAATTCCCAGCTCAAAAGGGCAGAGTCCAGCCTCTCCTCCCACAAGAGTGCAGACCACGAACCCTCTTAATGTAAAATAACTGGCTTGAAGCCCAAGTGCTTAAACCAGAATTAATACACTTTTAGAATAAGACACTGAGCCCTCAATCAGCAGTTCCCAACTTAGAAGGATGTAAGCTACCTGTTCTGCCACTACAGTGCAGACCACAAACCTTCTTAATGTAAAACAACTGGTCTGAAGCCCAAGTGCTTAAACTAAAAGGCTGAGAATGAGTTACACCAAGCAGTAATAAATACAATTGAGTACTTTTAAGATGACGCAAAAGCAAAATAAAGTAGGAAGAAACACAAATACAGTAAAAGCAGATAAAAAAAAAAAAAATAAGTGGAAAGAGAGAAAGGAAAGAGAGAAAGGAGTAGCAGAAACTAAGCCGATTGGCTTTCTCAAATGTTCTCCCTGTACTGGGTAGAATGAGGTAATGACACTAGACTGGGAGGAGGGTCCCAGATCAAATTTACACTAGGGGCGGGCAACTGCAAAGCCACCAACTATAAAAACACTATACCAACAGGGAGGGTGGGAAACAAACTGCAGAAATGTTTCTCACAGCTGAAAAGCAGCAGTGAGCCTTTAAATGAAAGTTTTAAACAGCTAAAGGAGCCTCTAGAAAAAAGAGTTTAACTGCAACAAGTTATTAGAAACAAACAACCCAACAGATGCTTAATAAAAGTGGACAATTTCCAGTTAATACCTCACACAGTGAAACTAGCTAGAAAAATACACAGTACACAAAGTGCTATAAATAACAAAGAAATAAAGAACAAAATAAACAAAAACAGGATACTTAATGTTATATATTATAGCTCAGAGTTTCCTCAGTGTCCTTCCTTCGATCAAGCTCAGTGTGAAATGGCAGAACACTCACAAATGAACTTCTTAGGTAACAGAAAGTTGAAACCTGAGACAGTTTTTAAGAAAGAAATCTCAAAAGAACCAATGAGGTGCTTAGTCTAAGCTGTAGTCCAGGTGACCTCAGTCAGCCAATGACCTCAAACAATTCTCTCTCACTGAAATGCCTGATGGCTTTGGCTAACTAAACCAAGACGTCCCTGAATATGTGCTCAGACACACAGCCTCCACAAGCACTAGGCCCAAATACAAGCCTGAATATGGAAATGCTACAAATATCCCCACTACTTAGAACAAACTGCAGAAATGTTTCTCAAAGCTGAAAAGCAGCAGTGAGCCTTTAAATGAAAGTTTTAAACAGCTAAAGGAGCCTCTAGAAAAAAGAGTTTAACTGCAACAAGTTATTAGAAACAAAAACCCAACAGATGCTTAATAAAAGTGGACATTTTCCAGTTAATACCTCACACACAGTGAAACTAGCTAGAAAAATACACAGTACACAACGTGCTATAAATAACAAAGAAATAAAGAACAAAATAAACAAAAAACAGGATACTTAATGTTATATATTATGGCTCTGAGTTTCCTCAGTGTCCTTCCTTCGATCAAGCTCAGTGTGACATGAAATTGTTCATCTTTACAAATGGTTTATCATAAATATTTACTGAGATTATTTTTAATTAATTGTTCTCAGGTCACTAACCCCAAAGTGAAAAACATGGACTGTGTATAATGTGTCAATATTCTATACACATTGAATAGGAAACAACCCAGGACTCAGTTGCATAGCTTCAAGGCAAAGCAAGAAACTTGTCCAAAAACAGAAAATAACCTTACAGAAGACTATTCAGATATATTTAAGACAAATGAAGTGTTTTATGTTTTAATATGCTTCTGCATGTAAGAAAAATGCATAACAAATAGAGAATTATTATTTAATAATGACCAATTTAAGTGTTTTAGTCAGGGTAGTGGCAAAAACAGTGTTTGTTATGAACCTGACAGTTTGTCTGTGATGTGACCATTGCTTTGGGAGACCTTAATTTTGCCTGTCCATAGAACAGAGTTGATACACTGGTGATCATTATTGTGGCTGGTCAGATTTCACCAATTTTATAAATATACTTACAACCATTTGCATTTCTAAGATTATATTCATGTGTTTGTATGAAGATCTATCTAAACATCACCCATATTAGTTATTAAGCATAATTTCCCAGAGAGTGTTTTACTCTTTGTAACTGTTTTAATTTATCAAACAGTGCTCATTATAGCCATAGGTATTCAGTGACAGTGATCTCAAATGTGAGAAGTGTAGCCAGTCTTGAAATGAAAAATAAATGGAAATTAATATGACTGTGATCTTGAATTTGAAGATTATGAATAAGCAATCATAAAACAAAAACAATTAGCACCTTCTTGGTAAACTACTATTGGTAAAGTGCTAACTAACAAAAGCAGTCAAAGCAAAACCAAGCTTCTCTAAGTATACTCTAGGTTAGACTTTAAAAGAATTCAGTGACTGAGTTTAGGACAAATTGCTACATACTGGGAAGGTAAGTAAATTAGGGAAGCTAGAATAGCACCTTTTAAGTATATGGATTGCCATGTTCCCCAAGCATGCTTTAAGATCCCCATTAATATTTGCCCAAAAAATCCTCTGTCTGTTATCACACAGACTTGTCTGATGATATGGCAGTGCCACAGATCTCAGTCTGATAGTTTCTTTCTTCTTGCTCATGTTAGAAGCAATGGACATGGATGTGGAAACTTAAGTTGTGGAGCTATGGGTGTTGAGTAACCTACCTTGCTGTCCATTACCAGAATCATACTTTCAGCTTAAACTGTGAAATGCATTTTAAATGTTGCCATTAGCTTCTGTTGTATTTTCAGTTGATCCAAATGTTTGTGCTTATTTCTTTTGACATATCTCTCTTTGTCGTAATTTTTTACTCTCCTTGCCTGTTTTCATCTTTTAACACCAATATACTGTTGGTTCATTTATCCCTCTATGCATATCCAAATTTTCACTCATGTTGAAACAAACACTGCTCCTACTAATCTACACATTTTAGATCACTTTCATTTTTTTACTGAATGACACAACGATCATCTTTTTGCATCTCAAATCTCCTCCTCTCTACATGTGTGCATATTTATTTTTCTTAATTGGGTAAATTGGTTACATTAAAATATAATTTTTCATACATGATCCTAGAACATTAATTTAATTAAGTGACTTAAGAGTATACATAGGCAAATGCAAGTGATAGAATCAAACTTAGGACTGATTATCTCTCTGTGCGTCTTTTTTTTTTTTTTTTACTTCCAAAACTAATATGGTATCCTTCTAGGATTAGATTAGGTTCCCTACAACTGGTACTTACCTCATCTCACTGCCATTACTAACAACATTCCTCACTGCCTAATGTCTAGTATGTGTTATCACTGTAAGTTTGTACAGTTGTTTTGGTACAGTTTCTGTTAGGTGATGGATACTTCATATTACATTTACTGATGACCTCAATCATGCATCTCCCCATCCCATATGCCTACATTTGTAAAAGAGCTCCACCCTGCCAAACAACTCAGTCAAGGAAAATAAACTCTTTATCCTTGTGTCTAAACAAAGCCAGCTTTTTTGGGGGGGAGGGGGGCGGCAATCAGCATTACCAGTACCTGAAAATGAGTTATTGTTACTATGCAGTGTCATTACTTAAAAAAAAGGAAATCTTTTTAAAATAATGCTGTATCGAGAAACGTCCTTTCCATTCTATATCTTTTCACTGCGTAATGGCTGTGAATAGATTACTGATGAACTACAAAACTTCACCGATTCCCTCATTTGTTTAAGGGAGTTGTGTGTGCAAATTTGCAGCATTCATGTTTTCATACTGACATGTGTAATATCTGTAATTATACATGTATTGTTCATATGTTTCAACTGTCTTTTTTTTTTGGTCCGTTCCTCTTACAATTTGTGTTTTTCTGGAAAATCATTGAGGACTGAAGTCACTAAAGAAAATGCATGCTAACACCAAAAATGTTATTCTAGTTACTTTCTAAGATTATAAGGGTACTAGTTACAATCTGCCCCTGATTTTGACTTTTGCCTCCCCTTTATTTTTGGCTTTACCAAGATTTCTTGCACTAAGAAGTTGAGGAATATAACATTGTTATACTTAAAGGCCTTTACTGTGTTATGTGGTAAAATGTGGTTTTCTTTTGATGATTAACTTTTGTTTCATGCTAATCTGTTTCTTCACAGTCATAAGGATTTTTTTATTTTTATTTGCAGTTGGAGACATACTTCTTCCATGGATAATTCTCAGTTTTAAATAAGTACAAGTAGGTATGCTGTACAAACAGCCATTTTTTATGTTTATGAATAATAATGAGCTTTCACTGTATAATAGAAGATATTTCCCATATTACAAAGAGTATCTAGAATAACTGGAAATACGCAGGGAGTCTGTGGGGGTAAATTCCTATTCCACTGCTAGGACTACTAAAGTCCATAGTAATGAAGGTATCTATCTACACTAAGTGCAATTTATCATGTCAGCAACTCCTACACATAAGTCACTAAGCATGTCATCTGCATACTGTTAGGGTACCAATGCACTGTGTACCTGCATAACCTGCAAATATGACTACATCCTAGAAAGCGGCATTGCGGGACTCATGGGAAAGGAAGTGCCAAATAGTAATGTTGCCAAGAGTAAGGGGCACATGGATCAGCTGGGGAAACAGCACAGTCCAATCTGCTGCTGTTCTTCCTTCAAGACTTGAGATAGGACCTCTCTGGGAAGGCAGGATACTCATTTCCATATTTGTGTAATATTCTTAAGTACACAGACAAACCTAATGCAAGGCAGAAACAGTCTGTTCCGTAACACTAAAGAAAACGCATGCTAGCACCACACAGCTCACTTTCACAAATGGTATAGGCAAACCAGTAACAGGGATACACTGCATAATTCAGTACAGAAAGTTTATGATAACTTGTGCTGTGCAGTTAAGATTCATAAATCCCTATCACAATCATTGCATATAGATTTGTAAATCATCAAGTAGGAAAACATGTTGTATTACATACGTCTGTGAGATTTCTTGATGTGAGCAGTCTATATACTCCCAGCCAGAAGACAACACCTTTCTACAGTAAGGGCTTCCTGCAGACAACTTATTCTTCTTCTTCTTTCGGCTTTTCCCGGTTAGGGGTCGCCACAGCAAATCATCAATCTGCTCATGATTGGCAATGGAGTTTTACAGTGTCGAGTTGCCAGCCTGGTGCCCAACCTTCCACAGAAGGCAAATACACGCACACACTCACACCTAGGGCCAATTTTAGAGTTTCCATTCCACCTACTGCATGTCTTTGGGATGTGGAAGGAAACCGGAGCACCCGGAGGAAACCCACGTGACCACAGGGAGGACATGCAGACTCCACACAGAAGGCACCCCAAGTGGATCGAACTCGAGAACCTCTTGCTGTGAGGTGGAAATGCTAACCGCTGCACCATCACGGATGAAATAATGTTCCAAATTTTACATTATAGAAATATCACGGTTCATTTCTACAGATGGATAGAGACTAAGAGGGAAAATTCAAGGTTTATTAGATTCGTAACAAGATTAAAAATTGAATGTTTATTAGATCTTTCTCAATCCTGAAATTAAAAGACAAGCGACTTCATTAGATATTGCAATGTCTACTTCAATTGCATATGCCTTACGTCCGAAGCCAAAAACTTAATAAAAAAGTGCCTTAATAAAAAAAAGTGCCAGCCCACTGAACTAAAAGTATATGGACAGTCCTGTTTCTTTAGTTTGTTGAGTGTTGGTTTAGTCGGTGAAATGTAAAGGGGAGTAATTATATGGTATCAAATTATGTTACACAAAGACAGAAATCTTCTTTACGTATAATGTGAAAGTATATAAATCATAATGTAGGCATACAAATTTAAAAATCAGAGCATTTTTTGTCAGCAGTTCATCTTCAGTTTGTCCTTTACAACAGTATTATATGAAGGTGCAAAATATTTTATTAAACAAAAGCAGTGTTCATTTCATTATTAGTATACTGCAGTAAGTGGGAGATATCAGAATTTAATGCAGAAAACTACCTATTTTTGAATGTATTCACCTGTTAAATGGAAACAAATCAATTTTAAGAATAAACTGAGAAATTTACTCACTCACTTGCTAAGAGCTGCAATATAAACTTGTGGAAATTAAGAGACACAAAGATGCAGGATAAATCTCATTAACAGCTCACAGCCTTAAGCATCTGTGCTGACCCTGGCTAATCTGCTGTGTGTCATACATTGAAAAAGTAGTCCTGGACACTTGACATGGTCAGGTTAACAGAATTCTATTCAAGCCATTTATCAGTTACTTTGAAGTGAGAAATACGCTCCTTGCTGAATGCATTTCTTTTCCTTTTGTATTTATGCATTACCAACTGGAGATCAAGAAGTTAAAGGAATGCATTTTCCTTTATTTCAACACAGGATGACATTACATTCCTCAAAATATGTCATTGCAATACAAGGTCTAAAATCAACAAGACAAAATGGGGAAGGACAATGGATGTTGAGCACTTCTCACTTGCCATAACAATGCTGTACCCCCCGTTACCATAATCACCACAATAGTTTCCATGTTTTGAAGGGGAACTAATGTGGACTGGGTTGATGCTCAATATCTTTGCTTACTTTCACCTACTAAAATGACAAGCGATTCCTGCAGTATGTGAGAGGCTTGAGTGAGGCTATCAACAAAACATAAATCACTACAAACAAGCTACAGAGCACCCATGGTGACTTATGTTTAAAGTAGCATTTCTAACAAGTTAGCAAAATAAACATACTACTATAAACATAATGGAAAAGTCCATATGCTGTACAGAACTGAGGAAAACATTTTTTTTTAAAGAAACTGAATAATATGGTGTAGGTATTTGTGACAGAGCTTTAAGATATGTTTTTCAAAAAAAAAATCATATTGGGCCAAATCTGTTAATCTTCTTTACCCTACTTCCAAGGCTTCAGAATAAAACATACAAATCTTCTTCTGTTATTATAACATCACAGTGGTGGTCTGTTGCCTGGCTTTTCTTTGTCTAATGAGCCGTTATAATCCTTTGGCCTAGAATTCAAGTTTAGCATCAGTGTCTGGCATCTTGCAGTAAATCTGCCAAGAGAGTGCAGGTTAGTGCAATTGCTAATTCATCACTTTGACGACTTCTTATTCCTTAAAGATGTACAAACCTTCGCAGGCTAACAGGTTCACAAAAGTTTACAAAGACAAAAACATCTGTGAATATCATACAGCGCTTTACAACAAACAAACAAAGAATAATCTCACATAATTTTTGCTTACCAGCATTTATAGAGCTGGCTATGAAAAATTTATGTTCAGCTTGGAAGTCCATTTAAAATGTATTTATTTGTAGTGCATCCCCAAAGTTTGCTATGTGAGTGGGAAACCCTCACTAGTATTCAGGAACAAATATCTACCAATGTCTCCGTACCCTAATTATTTTGACACACATACCTTCTGTTGCTTGACCTTCAGCACTGCAGCTGTTAGCAGCACAACAACCCAGTATAGCTTAAAATAATCATTCAGAAATGTAAACATACTATTGTTTTATCTCTGCTATGCTACATTCTTTACTAAATAAATAAAAAAACTGCAATTGCCAAATGGTGTTTAAGCACAGGCATTTAATGAAACAAGCACATGAACATAAATTTCTGAAATTTTTTTTTTTTTGGAAAAGGGGCTTTTGATTGACATCCCTCTTAACACAGACAGGGAGACCACTTACAATTCACAGATTTATTATAACAACTCTGAATTACTGCATTTAGCAGAAAAAAATGGAATTTCCCAAAAACTACAAATATGGTTTCTTGCTGTTGGGTGTAACTTCAACTGTCTAACTCAAGGCTGTAAAAGGCAAATTATTAGGAAGACTGGATACTTGTATCATTACATTAGAGGTACAAGTGTGGTGTGAATTTAACCTCATACAGTAATGATAATTTAATGCTGATCAAGTAACCCAGAGATACAAGCAGTTACAAATGCAATGAATGAAGCTCTGAGAGCCAATCACAGCTCTCTCTGAAAAGGGCTGCCGTGCAGGATTGGGAATGGGAAGATAAGCTGGGAAATTTAACTGAACACTAGCATGCTAGACAGCAGGCTAATTAAATGTTTATGTCTTCTGGTCCGTAAAAAGCAAGCAGATTTTGTTAAACAGAAATCAAGTGTTGATCACTTGTACTCCCTATCCTATCTCCAAATGGCCAAAAGATTTAAAGAACCAGTTATTGTCCTCGTACTATTGCGCCTTTGCAAAGGTATTGACAGAGCTGTCTATCACCCACCCCTTCTACTTAGGAAGTAGCACCAGACAGGGATGCCCTTATCCCCATCCATCTTGTTATAAGCTATCAAACCACTGGGTCTTCTGGTCCGAGTGCACCCCATAATACAAGGATGGGAATTAAAGGGCCTGGAATCCTGTATATTTTTATTTGCAGATGCTGTTAATTGAAAACCTAAAAAATGATATTCTCCTTTACCGAGATATCAGTATATTTGACTATGCCTCTGGCTTAAAATGTAGATTTAGCTGAAATATTGCCTAGTAATATGTCAACTCTGGAACTCAACAGAACTGAGTGGCCTCTTTAGGGGACTTCGTACAAAAGCCTCCCAAAATATTTGGGTGTAAACCTGAATCAAAGTTCTATGGGAAGACCTATACCTTTCAGTTCACTCATGGAAGTGATGCAAGGTTTCCTGGTGAGGCCAAATATCATCTCTCCAAATGATGTTCTACCGAGGCTTCTTTACTTGTTGAGACATCTCCCTAGCCTGCTAGATAACAAATGGCTTAAAAATGAGAAATGTAATGACCTAGTGTGCTTGGAATGGAAAAAAGCAGTGTCTCAATATCAGCATTATTCCTTGCTTAAAGATGTAGGGTGAGTGGGATTGTTGGATATCTGTCATGCAGCAGCAGTAGTGGTAATTCACCTGTACATCAAACCTCTTACAACAAATATTCCTATATGGGTGACCTTAGAAGCCTGACTTCTAGCTATTAGTACACACACATAGCCCATACCTGTTACAAGGCATCCCTTCAACTTATACCTCAAGGTCTGGCTTATTCTGGACATAACTTAGAAAACTTTAAAGAAACTGTGGCCTAATGGTTAAGGTGTTTGCCTTACAAACACAAGGTGCAGGGTTTGTCTCACAAGGGATAATTGGCTAGGCTTAAAATGGCCTACAAGGGCAGTTAGCCAAGTACTAACCTATGAACATATTTGAATCTGTGACATTCAAAAGCCCCCATTTGGGGCAACCCACAACTGAAGACTGATGGGAAGATAACCTTAATGAAGCCTTGGTAATCTATGAGCATGACAAGAAACTGCTGGAAATACACATCTCTTTTCTTCATTTGCCTGTCTGCAAAACCTTTATCAGCTTCACTCTTGCAATTGAGACATACGTTCTTCCACTCACCGTGCCATACTTCTCTAACGTGTAGACAGTTCATCCCACAACAGAATTAAGAAACTTTTCGGAGGTCAAAGTAATAGCCCTGGATAAGTAATACCTGCTTTTAAACTTACCAGCAAAGACTCCCAGTCTCAAAACCCATCAATAAAAGCTTATATATCAAGGTTACTGGACCCCAGCTAAATTACAGGACATAGGTTTCACCAATTAGGGTCTTGCCAGGTCTGCTTAGGTATCTTAGCAAATTAATTTCGGAAGTTTTGGGCTTGCAAATGCATTCAGCTACTGTGTGTGTGTGTGTGTGTGTGTGTGTGTGTGTGTGTGTGTGTGTGTGTGTGCGCGTGTGTGTGTGTGTACCCAGCGTATTCATTGAGGCCCTACAGATTAGGTTACAGAATGTACCTTTTGTATGTATTTTGAGTGAATTACCCCAGACATAATCTTGACTAGTGTAGAAAAAACTTTGGGTTATCCTGCTTACTGGTGTAGTAAGGCTATATATAAGCCTCAAAATGGAAGTCCCCCTCTTCCTTGTCAATATATCATCTCCACTTTTTTATACTGAAGATATAAACTTATTAAGGAATTATCCCAGTGAATATGAAAGTTTGAAGCAAGTAACTATTATCCTTGTAGATATGTGAAATAAGCATTCTCAGGAATGTAGGAGTAAATCCCATTGTTTATTGCTCCACATTTAATGGTTTACATGGTTTTCTTTCTTTTATACTTAATAAACTGACATAATTTATTTATGTTCACAACGATACTATGCAATAATGTTTCAGATAATGTGCTTCCTTGTTTCTCTCTTGTTAAATTGTCGGCAATAAAAACAGTCTAATTCAGCTGTAAGCTTTTTACTGGACATCATATATATATGGATCTAGGACTATTGAACGAAAGTTCAATAGTCCGAATACACAATAACCGAACGCACTTTAACGAAAGCGCTTTCACCAAAAAAGTGCTTTTGTTAAAGTGCGTTCGAGAAAAAAAAAAAAAAAAACAATAAATCTTCTTTTATGCAGGGGGGCAATCCCCCCTGCCCCCCCCCTATTTTTATATTCTCACTCAGAGGTCGCACTACAGAGAGGAAAAGGGAATTTTCCCTTAAATGCACTGACGTGTGACCGGCACAACAAGCATACTTAGCTGAAAGTGCTGCTTCGGTGAACAGCAATTTCGGTTAAGTATGTTCGGTGATGTCTGCTTCGATAGACAGTGCCATTGGGATCTGTATGGATCTCATATATACATAGCTATCTATCTATCTATATATATATATATATATATATATATATATATATATATATATATATACACACACACACACACACACACACACACACACAAGAACATATATAAGTGTACATATATATATATGTATATACACACACATGCACACATATGCACACACACACTTTTTTTTTTTGAAACAAAACAGACAGCACCCAAGGATAATACCAGACACGTAATCCAGGGTAGTAAGTACAAGCATGTGCCCTATTCCTAAATTATATAGCCAAAAGCATAATTAGGGTGGGGTGAAGGGAGTAGCTGCCTAGGGGATATCATCAACAGCTCAAACCAGTCAGTACTCAAGTATTGGTATTTTTGTACTGGTTCTGTGGTCAGGGTTGATGCTTACAGCAAGCTGCTTCATACAAATGTGTAAATAGGTTTGCTATGTTTTGAAGAGAAAAGCTTTTTTCCTCCTCATAAAAATGAGGGTGGAAGACAGATGATGTTGTAGGAGAGAAGGAAGAAGTGCCGAGAATAATCTGTTTTGGAAAAGGCAGTAGAGACTGGTAAAGAGGACTACCATGAGAATAAACAAAGAGTTACCATGAATTGTAAGCCCTTCTGTTAGTAGCCAACTCCTTGCAGTAACCTTTTCCTATACAGACATCTGCCCACTGCAGTGATTTCCATGACTGGAAAAAATCATTATGGTGGGTGGTCAGCTGCGTTACAAGGTAACAAGGTATTTTGGTGGAGTGGCCAATGCTAATTAGCCACATGCTGTCCCACAGAAATGCATGCAGTAACCAATTTACACTGTATAGTGTTAATGTGGGTATAGGGCGGCCGCGGCGGTACATCAGTTAGCGTTGCCACCTCACAGCAAGAAGTTCTCTAGTTCGATCCTTGGCTGGGGTGCCTTCTGTGCGGAGTCTGCATGTCCTCACTGTGGTTGCGTGGGTTTCCTCCAGGTGCTCCAGTTTCCTCCCACATCCCAAAGACATGCTGTAGGTGGATTGGACACTTCAAATTGGCCCTAGGCATGAGTGCGTGCATGTGTGTGCCTTCTATGGAAGGTTGTGCACCAGGCTGGCAACTTGACGCCATAAAACTCCACTGCCAATCATGAGCGGACAGGTGATCTGCTGTGGCGACCCCTAACCTAGAAAAGCCGAAAGAAGAAGTGTTCATGTTGGTATGTTTGGTGAAGTTGTTTAACTTAACTGCGAGGCTGTGAAAATACATTTAATACAAGACGCTGTCTCATATGCCATGGCCCCACCCAAAAAAGAGTGCTCCAAACTGCTAAAAACTCATTATTTGAAATTAACCAGGGAAAATGCTTGTTTTATAAATTGTAAGATTCATTATATCACTTATAACATAAGTGCTGGTGGACTCAGGCCAAAAGCCAAAGCAAAGGTGGAGCTAAAACATCCGGACTGCATAAGGATGTGAGGCCTAAGGCAAGATAAATTTCCTAAGCAAATTTTTACAAGATCTTTCTACAGTGCTGCATCCACTGACACAATTACTAGAAAAACAAATACCATTGTCATCAGTAAATGCTAAAACCCAAACTATCAGCAGAGATAAACAAATGGAAATGACTGTTCCAGTAGTCACCTACTCAGATTTTACAAAGCCAATAGCTCTTAGTTATGATGTCAGTAGCAATGGCCAAATGAATGGACTAGTTTTGAGACATGTTGCCTATTGCTAGAGAGTGGTAACTGATGTAGAACGGACTGATTATGAGATTGAGATTTTTGGTGTCAGCACAATCTGTTTGGAAAGCAATTAATTGAGGCCCACATGTTATCTCTAAATTTAATACATGACCAGATACAACCTGATTCAAAGGTAAACATTGTCACCT
Source organism: Protopterus annectens (assembly GCF_019279795.1). Taxonomy (NCBI): domain Eukaryota; kingdom Metazoa; phylum Chordata; order Ceratodontiformes; family Protopteridae; genus Protopterus; species Protopterus annectens. The sequence continues at coordinate 516,133,385 of NC_056749.1, forward strand.
ATGAGCAAAGCATTATAGCAGAGTGACCAAGTGAAATAAGCTATCAAACATGACCACGAGTTATAAGCAATCAAATACATAAGCGACAGATGGCCTAACCACTAGATACTGATAAAGCATCTGATGTATAAGCCCTCTCTGTCAAGAACATGTCTGTCCAAACATGATGGCTTGTTGTTATATCAAGACAGAATTGTTGATCCCACTTGACAGTATGCCAAGGTATAAAAGCTAATAAACAGATGAAACCGCGGACTCCTAAAGTGATATGAAAGAGTCCAGATGTCTGTAGTGTGGCCCAACATCAGGATAGATACTGCAATCTTGTGTGAGAATGCCAGTTTTGTATCACATATAAATAATCCCAGAGGAGATGATCATTACTACTGACTCGTTTTACCATAAGGTCCTTTGCAGCAAATAGCTGATTTGTGCCACTTCAAATGAAACAGTTACCTCATAGTAGTGGACTATAACCCTCAAAATACAGAGATATAGCATATTACCCATGACTCACCAAAAAATCATGTCTATATGCATTGAAATTCATGTTTACCAGACATGGTATACTTATTAAGCTGGTTACAGACCATTTTATGCCGCTTGTATTGTCAAAGTTCTGGCAATTTGCCAAGGACTACAGCTTCATCCATACTATATTCTGTATGTTTATCAAGCTCCTGAGAGAGAGGTTCATACTTTTATAAAAAGATTGTTCAGCAACCTGATTATCACAGACCTCTTATGTTTTACCATGCTACTACTAGACGTGCTGCATGAGTACGTTCTGCATATCCGATATCATAGTACTCCAGGAAGTGCTGCATGAGTACGTTTTGCATATCCGATATCATAGTACTCCAGGAAGTGCTGCATGAATACGTTATGCATATCCGATATCATAGTACTCCAGGAAGTGCTGCATGAGTACATTATGCATATCTGATATCACAGTACTCCAGGAAGGGCTGCATGAGTATGTTCTGCATATCTGATATCATAGTACCCCAGGAAGTGCTGCACGAGTACATTATGCATATCCGATATAGTACTCCAGGAAGGGCTGCATATCCGATATGATAGTACTCCAGGAAGGGCTGCATGAATGCGTTCTGCATATCCGATATCTTAGTACTCCAGGAAGTGCTGCGTGAGTACATTCTGCATATCTAAGGCCTAGAAAGCAAACATCTACATTGGAATCCACATGTGAACCAAAAAAGATTCTGTTTTCTGGTCATTTCTTTAACAGACTAAGTCAACAGACTTTTATAGGCATGTTTATGACAAATGATATTCAAAACAAACTCTTCCTATCCTCCAATCAGTACACCTTATGCCTGAGAGGGGGAAAAGTTTGAGACAGCTGTCGTTGATATACAGAAAACATGACAAAGGAAGGTCACACATGACAGAAACCAATGAATGTGCCACTGCTTAGTATCAGTGAAGACATATCAAAGCCATAGCTGAATAGCCACAATGTCAGACGCTGAGCATCAGATAGTCATATTCAAAGGCTCTGCTACAACCAACTGAGACAAAAAACAGAAGTCCTGAATCTGAAATATTTCATGAAGATGCACAAAAACTTTCAAATCCGAATATCATTAATGAAAATGTGATGATGTCAATGCTGCCCAGAATATTTCAAAAATAAACACTGGACAGAACAAAGTGCTTTAACCATTTACTGAACCCCTTTTCATCCATAGGTTAATCACAAGTATGAATTTAAAGTGGTCATAAAGTCAGACTGCCTCAATGTTACCATGAGTGTATCCATATCAAAGATACAGATAAATAACTGACTTTTTTCTTGCATATGAATACAATTGTAAATTACTCTTGAGAATTGATCGAACATCTCAATGCATAATAACTGACAAACAAAAGTGGTTTTAATATTTTAAAATTCATTGTACAAGTTCTTTCAACAATGTTGAATACACACATCAAACATTACGCCACTATGTACAGTGCTTTTATAGAATTCTCTCCCTCCTTGGGGAGGAACTGTTATGATAAAAAAGTATGTATAGCTTTAACCATGGATATGTGTAAATGCAGATATGTAATACAGCTCTGTGCCTTTAAGAACTGCTTGATGTCACAATGCATTGCTATGTCCCTACTAATCCCTTCTATTACTGATGACTTAGGGAGGAAAGTTGGTGAGTTACACTTATTAAAGCAAATAATTAAAGTTATAGGCTTCCTTCAGAAAATGAGTGTGAATATTTTAAAATGTATCCCTGATTGTCTCTGATTATTTCCGGATTTGTCCCTGATTCTGGAGGCAAGATGTTGAGAGCTACAATGCTGACACAGAGTTACTAAAGGTTCAATTTTACTTCAAATGCTGGTGTCTACTGCCATTATTAACAACTCTGAACAGAAACAGTGGCTAAGCATGGGTGTGCATCGTGGCAATAAAACAAAAATAGAAGGGAGATGAAGAGTACTTTTAACAATGTAAAAATCAGGACTGTGGAAAACAGGGATGTTTCTGGCAAAAAATTATGAATAAAAAAGAACATTACACAATCTGATCTACATCAATGCACTACTGCAGAACTGTGACACAGTTATAGACTGTGTATTCTAAGAAGATTTGGCAAGTTTCCCAGACTTTCTCTGCTGAGAATGTAGTCTTTACTTTTCTTTGGTTTTGCAGAAGAGCAAATGTACTGATGCTGAAACCTGTAAAACTGATAAATGTGAATGTTAACTCAAATGACTTTAAGTCAATAAAGCCTCTTAAATAACATTGGCCCTTTGTGTGAAAGTACAGGCTGTGTTCTATGGAGCATTGGTACTTTTCTATTTTATTTTAATAACTTCAGTGGTAACTCGCATTAGGAGAAAACTGCATCAACAGAAACAAAAGCAGCAGATCAGCCATTACAACATGACATAGTGTATTCTTCGGCTAATGAGTTACACACTTTAATATTTATTTTATGGCTCCAAACAGTATTTTGATGATAAACGCATAAGAAAAGCCAGTTGTGTGTGTGTGTGTGTGTGTGTGTGTGTGTGTGTGTGTGTGTGTGTGTGTGTGTGTGTGTGTGTGAGATGTCTTAACAGTGCATTTGAAGAAATAAAACCAATATTTTGAATTTCTTTATACTCTGCCCACATCAGCAATTATTTAAGTATACACTATTTATATCATCAACACCTGACTCTACTGCATGACTATGACCCAGGTGTCCAGAGTCTAATAAGCAGTTCATGCACTGGACATGACAGGCAGAGATATGGAAATAAATGCTATACATCAGCACTTCCATCCCTTGACGTGAAAGGACTGGGGTTTCTGCTGGTAGCTGGAGCATCCTTCTCTAGATGCTGGACAGCAAAAACTATGATGGTTGCTAGTGGGATGAGGACTACCTGCCCAGCTTTACTAATGTTTGTTAATCCTGACCCTGCCCATAACCACAGATACATACCATACCTTAGGGAAAAAAACTTCCCATAACAGTACAACTGCTCAGACAAAATGTCTTTTAAATGTAAGAATTTCCCATGTATTTACATTTGAAGTGTAGTTTCAATGAAATGTTTTCAATGAATTGCATATATATATATATATATATATATATATGTATGGGTCCCCTTTATCTATTTAACTTATCATTTCATCGACTTTCATATCGAGATGGCAATGTTGAAAGTTTAAAAACACAAACACCCGGAACATCATATTTTCTCTCTGGGTAAGTAACCACTTGGCCACCATGGTGAAGTTTTCCCTTTTCTTCACTGTTGTACAATCTTGGAATTGGTATATTTAGTTAGGGGGTGAGGGGCTGAACCCCCCCCCCCACTTTGGCAGGTTTAATTTTGTTACGTTTCTATTTTATTTGTTGGTGGCCACACATATATATATATATATATATATATATATGTGTGTGTGTGTGTAGCTATATATATATATATATATATATATATATATATATATATATATATACATATATACAGAGTGAGAGTGTGCTACCTAGAGATATTTATACTTAACTTTAGCAGCAGTATAACTAAACATTTACTGCCATAAACGAAAATAGATATACTGAAAAAAATTCATACAATATTTTTTATTATGGATATGTTTTATGACCATTTGCAAGATATGGGGTGAAGTTTATAAAATAGTATTGATTTACAAACATATCTTAAATCTGCTTTAAAGGAATATTATTCCAGATTGCAATATTCTTCCTGAAACATGTTTACAGAAGCAAAAGTATAGTGGCTAAACATTTGTTTGGTAAAGAATTTTGCTATGAAGACTGTTTTGTGTACTGCTAGATATTGTCAGCCTATGCAGCCAACATCAGCATAGCTTAGAATACCTTGATCTGCACTAACCCTAAAAGGTGATATTTTATACAGTTTGTTTTTGTCTGACACACAAGTTTTACATTTGATTTTGTATTTTACATGCTAAAATGGAGACTACAATGAAACCTTATTCTGCTCCTATTTATTTTGATAAACTTATTTTTGAAATTATTAAATATTAAAGATCTGTGATTTGATTTTGTAGGTCATGTCAACGTTCATTCTTCAAAGATTATTAAGCGTTATTTCACTCATATCTCATTGGTTTTACAGTTTTCTACCACATTTCTATAATGTGTTACGAATTTGGATTTAGGACACATTGGTATTTCTCAGCAGCTTCTCTGCTCCAAATTGAAGCAATGCACAGTTTCTGAGATGTTTATGGCTGGCATTAGATGACACCCTCCCAAGTTACTGCCACAGTTATTATACAGGGTATTTTTGCAGGCTAGACGGGCTTCAGAATTTCCAGTCACTTTTAAGTAGCTCTGTGAATACTACCACTAACCAGATATAAAGAAAATATAATAAAGCTGACAATAAGAAGGTGGATACGTCGGTGTCCAATACTACCAGAGATTACAAGATTAAACCACAGCACAGTGTAGTCACTAATAATACAACTGAAGCAAAATGTAGGGAATGTTTATTAAAACAAATTAATAATGAAATGACTAGAACAGATATTGTCTTCAAGAATCGAATATGTCATATGAATTCCTTTTCGGCCACTTCAGCTTACTATTGTAATTTACTGGCATGGTACATTTTTGCTTATTCATGTCATAGTTCTATGAAACCTTATTCTAGGGATAAAAGCATTACTGATTATTTAGTATATAGTCCTATTATAAGACCAAATTGATAGCATGAGCATAAGGAACAATGCTGATGGAATTATTGTTTAATGATGTGCTTATATTAAAAAGGAAATTTATTAACAGTAGAGCAGAGTTGATCTTTGTAGAGAATCCTCAGAGACAGTCGGTCATTCTTTTGTTACCAATGACCATGGTTAATTCAGGGCTGCAGGGAAGCTAAAATTATCTTGATACTCAGAAGGTAAAAAACAAGAAATTAAATGGCATGTACATACAGACACACATACACACACACACCTTGCATGCTTGCACACAATTTAGAGGATCACATTTCACCTACAGAATGTTTGAGCTGATATTGAAAAAACTCAGCAAAAACCATGCAGAGAATGGGATAATATATAGACTCCATACAGAAGGCATTCCTGACGAGACACAAACGGAGCCAAGTACTCTAAGACAACAATGTTAAACACTGTACCTTCCTTATGCATTATTTTAATTTTGTAGTCTAACACATACACACACACAGCCATAGACACACAGATATATTGTGTGTGCACACGTGTTAGATTTCTGGTTTTCATTGTGAATACCATACACTCTGAGGCACATTGCATTAAAATAATAATGCTGATATAATGAAGAACTGAAAACAACCATGCATACAGGAAACCAAAGGTTTTGAGAGCAAGGTCCCTGCAACCTGCCATTCATGTGACTAGAACTATATCAATTCTGACATCGCCCAACAGTATGGGAAAAGATAAACTTCCTAGCTCCACTGTCCACCGAGCTCAAATGAAAACAGTGCTGTAATATTCCTACCGTGATCAAAGAAATGTGAATTGCTCAACACAGCTAATTATTCAGACTTGTGGTAAAATGAAATATACCAAGATTTTGCACAAAGTAATTTTAAGTTTTTGATTATGCCTACCAGGATATATCTATCTATCTATCTATCTATCTATCTATCTATCTATATATATGTGTGTGTGTGTGTGTGTGTGTGTGTGTGTGTGTGTGTATATATATATATATATATATATATATATATATATATATATTAGATATAGGCTAGTCAGAGCAGAGGAAAATAGTTTTGCTAAATATCTTAACCAAGATAAATTTGATTTAAAAGCTACAACTTTAACAAATGAATTACTCTGTGAGAGAAGGGAATGAAACAATACAGAGCTCATAGTAAAAAGAGGCTTCTTATTACAGAATTTGGTAACAAGCACACGAGGATGTTAAACAATGTGCTTATCTGAGACACTGAATTATGTCTTTTTTTATACTTTCATGAAAGAGGTGGTTGAGGTTCATTTAGTATTCTCTTCAGAAGGTTTCTAGCTGTGATGCCAGGGAACTTCTAATAAAGTAAATCGTTTTAGTGGTTTGTTGTTGCTAAATATATCAAAGCAAAATGCTAAAACAAATCTACTAATTTGTTTGTTTTGTTAAATTTTCTTTACAAAATGACTAAAACTGACATATGCCTTTTGGGATTGCAAAATACCATCACTCATGTGCATAATAAATGGGGTAAAACAAGTAATCCTATCCACTAAAATTGGTGAGTAAAATATTTTTATCACACACTTTAAAATATTGTACAACTAAAATAATGCCACTTTATGCAATGGCACATATTGACTTGTGCACTGGCAATAACTGGGCTATTAAGGTACTTCTGGATTCTCATACCAAAATACACACATACATTTAAAAGTACAAATTATTTTTATTATTATTTGCAAGTACAATACTTCCTAGAGGTCAGAAACAAAGCAAAAAACAAATGCGTAATGACAAAAAATGTTGTTATATCCAGCTACAAAAAACTCACTACAACAATCCACAAAAATTCTGGTCCACAACCAACCACATTCTCCAACCAGGCAAAATCACCTCCCCAAACCCTAACACTGAGGGTGATAATCATATTGCCACCCAGTTTAATGACTATTTCACCTCCTCCATTTAAAAATTATTCAACAATTTCCCCACTACTACTACAAATAGCCCCAAAATACAAAGCTGTCACCTGTAAGACCAATGCCCAATTCTCTCTCAAATCAGTTCCAACTGACCTAATTCATAAACACCTTGCCAAATTGAAACCCACCACTGTCGCTGCTGATAAACTCCCCACTGATTACCTTAGGATTGCCACCTCTGCTATCACTTACCCTATTTCCATACTCATCAATAGATCCATAACTGAACACACTGTCCCCTCTCTGGAAAATTTCTTACATCGTCCTCCTACACAAAGGTGGATCCTTGACAGAACTTAGTAATTATCTCCCCATAGCTATACTATCTCCCCTATCAAAAATCTTAGAAAAATGTGTACACCCAACTACTGAATCATCTTTTTCAATATAATCTGCTAGCAAATTCCCAACATGGATTTTGGCCAAACCATAGTACCACCTCTGCCCTTATAGCCTTTACTGACCACATCAACCAACAAAGAAATCTCGGTAACTCAGTATCTTTGTCTTCCCAGACCTGTTAAAGGCATTTGACACAGTATCCCACTGCAAATTACTATCAACTCTCTCTCTGAGCTCAATCTGGATAACTCCTCTCTACTGTGCTTTGTAATTATCTGTCTCTCCATCAACAAGCTGTTAAATGGCATAACTCTCTCTCCCCTCTCCTCCCAGTGGGACAAGGTGTTCTACAAGGATCCATTCATGGTCCCTTACTATTTCCCATATTTACCAATAACCTCCCCTTGGCTACCCAACAAACTAATACAGTACAGTATGCTGATGACACCACCCTTATTTGCTCATCCCCCTCTCTACAATTACTCCAAGATAGAACCAAGAAAGCCTTCACTACTATAGAAAAACAGCTAAATTCCTCCCAACTCATACTAAACCCATCTAAGACCTAACTCATGATCTTCCACCCATCCAAAACTTTCACCCCTACCTCGCCATTCTCAATAACATCCTCTAACAATACTCTTATCACACCAGTAACCCAAGCCAAGCTACTAGGTGCAACTATTGACCAAAACCTAAAATTCAACAAACATATAGCACTAACAATTGCCAAAGTTCATAAAAAAACTAGGTTCACTCTACCTCTGCAAGAGCTTCCTCACAAAGGAATCCCGAATCACTATCTCTCGTACTCATCTAATCTCCACCTTACTATACGTTTCCCCAGTTCTAACTAACCTAAAAAATTTGACCTTCTGAAACTATCTGCTACAATAAAATCTCAAAATTTGCAACCAATGCTAAGTTTCGTTCTCATCACTGCCTCTCCCTAAGACAACTAGGATGGTTAGAACTTCCTAACCTACTAAAATACAATCAACTTCTCCTCACCCATCAACTGCTATACCAACCAAATAAAATACTTGCCCTGTCTGCTCACCTTCCATAATACTGCATGTCAACTATCATCCAATACTGCCCTACTGACTGTTACCAATTGCTTACATAGCTCAGACCAATCTCTTTATTCCTATGTACTTGCTAAGGCCTGGAACTCTCTACTCCCTGACATTAGATGTCTAAATAGTAAACATACTTTCAAATCGTTACTAAAAGATCTCTTATTCAAAACTTGGATATGTTCCTGTACAGAACCAGACTAATTTCACCCGTTCCTGACTTTCAACATCCCTAGATCACAGGTGTACTGTGTTGTTTCACTTAGTGCATAGTACTGTGAACCAGGTGTTTAGGCCACCTTTATAGTTATGATTTCTAGTTTATAGCCCTGTTTGTCTATGGAAACTTTTTGAATTTATGTTCAAGCAATTCTATGTGTTGTATAATATCTTGTTTAACTGTTTCTAAATATTCTAACCACTGTATGCTGCATCAATTGTAAAACTCTGATTTTTACTCCTTTTATATGTTCTATGCTCTTTGTACAACATAGCTAGGTTTATATCATTTTTTTTTATTATTTTTTATAATTTTTTTCTATGTAATTGGAGCTTTTCCCCCTGGGCCTCCACTGAAAACGGTCACCTTGTGTCCAGTCAGACTAACCTGGTAAACAAATGGAAAATAAATAAAATAAAAAATGTATATATATTACATCTAGATATACATCAAAACACGATGTACATGTATATCTAGCTGTCTATACATATGTGGATGGATATGTATGTATATATATATATATATATATATATATATATATATATATATAAATATTTGTATATATATTTATTTAAAAACACACACACACACACACACACACACACACACACACACACACACACACACACACACACACACACACAAGGAGCGGTACAGTGGCATAATGGATAGCTTTGTTACCTCACAGCAAGAGTTTCCCAGGTCAGTTCTTGACTGGGATGCTTTCTGTGTGGAGTCTGCATGTCCTCCCTGTGTTCACGTGGGTTTCCTCCAGGTGCTCTGGTTTCCTCTCACATTCCAAAGACATGCAGTAGGTGGACTGGACACACACTATAATTGGCCATAGGGATGAATATGTTGTAAGAAGAATACCACAGCAGGGCTAGCCACCCAGCAGTGTAAACCTTGGCTCTAGATGATTGCCACTGATGAAGTGACACCCCAACCCCATGTACATAATTGGTAAAAACGGCTGTGGATGGATGGATAGATATACACACACATACAACATATATACTTTCACGTATGTTTGAGCATTTTATATAGCACATACATAATTCAGGTGTCAACCGAAGAGTTAATAGGGAAGTGCAAGAGTGGAAGGAAAGCAATTATAAAACGAAGAGCAGCAGAAAATGGCAGGAAACTTTACAAGGTAAACTAAAAAAAGGCAAATGGAGTTTTATAGAAACACTAACAAACAAGGTTGGAAAAGATAAAACATAAAAGGATTATGATCAAGACTTCAGCCAAGAGTAGCTTATAATGTGTTTGAAACAGAGATGTGAAGAACTTTATCTCATAAGCAAAGACTGAGAGGTGAATCTTGGCATTGATGTTAAGAACATGTAATAAAGGTTCTGATTGGAGTCCCAATCATACTTCTTTGAAATGTGTGGTGCTTTATCTCCTTCATGTATTACTAGTTGGTTTACTATCATAATCCTGAAACTGATTCTGTCAAGTGATGATTTCGTCAAACTAAAATTTTGGAAATGAAAACATTGGAAAGGCACAATAACAAAGCCAGTAATGTTGAAACATCCATATTCAACAAAGTTTACATTATCCAGTGTACCTTCCCTTCCAGTCAGTTCTAACTAACATTTTGCAGGGGGGCAAGCCCCCCTGCACCCCTCACATTCCCTGTTAATTATATATACAAACTCCGAGATTGCACTACAGTGATTAAATGGGTACATTTCCCAATCCCCACTATACCGCAACCTCTAAGCAGATCGTCAGCCTCAACACTGAATGCACACTTCATTCAGTGTTCTGGTGTTGACCATTTTTAGTTCTGCCTTCCATGAACTGGAAATTAGCCTTTCGACTATCCCAGTCCAACTGAATGTCATCCAAAATTGTGATAGTAAACCTTACTAGTTACAGCAAATGTGAAGTTCTGCAGTCATATAGACGGCAGCTGACCTATCAGCTTATTTCTTTAAGAATCAGTTTGGATGGTATAGAAAAAGCAAGAGAATTGACACTTTTTAAATATTGCTCCAGTTCACTTAAAACGTTAATGAAACGACAGGTTTTGTACTGATACACATTTTCTGAACAATAAGAGGAGTGAAACTGCATTTCTGTCATTTTTTATTGATGGAAATTGTTAGTGACAGAGCAAAATACTCATGGACAATTGAGAAGCAAGGAGACTTCCTAGCGCAATGCCATATTATAGCAGTATTTGGGTGTGTGTGTAACAATTGTTGCACACAACCCCAAGCACTGTTAAAATATTGCTTTTGAAGTTGACTTTTTTCCCTGATACTGCAGTGCAATCTTGGCATTCCCTGCACTGCAAAATGATTATGGGCAAGAAGTAGGGAGAGATAAAATGGAGCAGGCAAGTGTTCACAGTGAATGGACATGTCGGTATTTGCCAGAGATTGAGAAGTCCGTCTATTTGTATGAGAAGGAAAGATGAAAGATATACAATTATCAAAAAAAAAAAAAAAAAAGGAAAAATAAAAAAGGGAGAAGATAGAAGACGACAAAATCTTCACATTCCTCAAGGACTGGAAACCAGTTCTGTCAGGGTATAAATATTTTTACTTTAACAGACATTCTAACAAAAAATCAGATGAAGATATTATGATGGGATTAAAGACCGTTATGAGACCTGTGATCATTACATGTTCATTGATAACATCAATACCACAGACTGTGTAACTGTGACAAAGACAACCCTGAAACATATAACAATTGTTGGAGTGTATATACCACCAAAGTCAAGTGAAGATGACCTAGAGGAATTCAAACATTTCTTGCATGAAACTCAGGAGGGAAGAATTATATTAGCTGGGGACTTAAACTTACCAGAAACAGACTGGAATAATATTCATTCAACAACATTAGTAAGGACATTATTCACAATGTATATTCAAGAACAACTGCTTCAGATTGTAAAAAAAAAAAAAAAAACTACCAAGAGATGGTACATACTAGACATTGGGTGTGTTCCTAAAGAAATTACTGTTACTTCAAATCAAGTTTTACCACATCGATGTGCAGTGTGTGCATGGGATTATAAAGGTTAATTTGTTGCTAGATAATTCTGCCAAGCTGAAATCTAAACCAATGCACAAAGATTAATAACATATTGTACGCAAGCAAAACAGTCACTATGTAAAAACTAACTGGAGTAATGAGTTCAGGAAAAACTGCAGATGGAACGTGGAAAGTATTGAAAAAGAAATTGAGTGCAAAAACTCAAAAAAAAAAAAAAACGTCCAACATCAGGATCTAGGCATACAGTGCTAGAGGGATATATTTCCAGAAGAAAAAGATACCAGATTAAGGTGAGAGACAAAAAAAAATAAAAGAAATTGGAGAAAGGTCAAACTATAACTTTAAAAACTGAAATAAACTAGATGGACAAAGAAATTAAGCACAGTGTGTGACAAAATCAAGAAAATTGTGAATTAAATGTATAAAAAGATATTGAGCATAACAGGAAACCCACCTTTTTAAAGATGCATAAAACGTGCAACTAGTGAAGACATACAAACTGATAAACTGTATATAGATTCTAATTTTTTTTTTCTCAGATACAACGGATTATAGATATATTTATGAAATCTTATACAAAACAGTTTGGCTCTACATAGGGGATAAGTTGTCCTAGTGACATTCAACTACAGAAACTGGAATCAAATTATAGTATATTGAAAAAGAACTGCGCAAACTGGATCCAAACAAAGGGCAGGGAAGAGACGGAATTAGTAATAATGACCTGAGAGCACTTCAGCAAGAACTTACAGTACCATTATATCTATTATTTACTAAGTAATATAAATAGGGGGAGACATGCGCTTATTAAACTTGTCTTTAAGGGAAAGGGGAGTAGTCATACAGACCCTTAAGTCTACTTTCATGTTGTGGAAAAATAATGGAGAAGGTAATACTGGATAAGTTATTGTCAGAACTGGATAGATTGGGACTTGAAACCATATATCAGCATGTATATGTTGAAAATAGATCTATTACCACCTATAACATAATGTTCTATAACAATATAACAGCAGCTATGAATGAAAAATCGTGCTGTGATGTAATTTATGCAGATTTAACTTCAGCATTTGATAAAGTCATACATAAAACACTGATCAATAAATTAGTACAACTAGGTATTGATGTACTATTGATAAGATGGATAGCTGCATGGCTTACAAATAGGACATGGCAAGTATCATACAGCAACTGGACCAGTGAAATTCTTGGTTACAGTCAGGGTGTCCCACAGATCTCTGTCCTAAGCCCTTACTTGTTTAGATTGTATCTTTCAGACCTAACCTTTTCATCTGAGGTGTTCTATAGTCCATGTGCAGGCGACCTGAAACTGGGTAAACTGATTACATGTGTTACAGATAAGGCAGGTCTACAAAAGAACTTGACTAACTGATCATTTGGGCACAGGAGAATAACATGCTGATAAATACATCAAAAACTAAGCACATGAGATTTGGGAGACATAAATTGAAAGGTGAATATTTAATACAGCACACAGTGATTGAAACCATATATTCATTTAAGGACCTGGGTATATGGGTTTGTATTGTTTTCCCTTGCAAAGAAGCTCCATTAAGGTAATTGCATTCTACCCAGTTTTATTACAAGGATGACTGTATGAAGTCGAAAATGCAAATGATGAACAAAAACAAAAAAAATGTTTTACTTTTGATGCAAGCAACTGTTGCAGACTGCCTGTAACGTTCCACTATTATGGAACACTTTTGGCAGTGATATGCTTTTAGAGTTTGTGTACTGATTCAAACTGCATTTGATATATATTTTCTTGATACATTCAACCAGAACATAAACACATTTCTTTATGACTTATGGGTTAGATGTTTCATTTATTACGTCTTGAAAGTATGAGATTGAGTTGTCTGTTGTATCTGTAGTTGTTTTGTGGTTAACACATTTAACTAAGATTTCTTATACATGATTATTTACATATGACTATTTTACTTAGACTTTTTTTAGTCAGAAGTGAGGATTCATTGATCTGGTCATTAATTGTTGCTGTTTATGGACAGATAAGTGTTGGTTATGTTCTTAATTATTGTAATACTGCGATATGTGTTCTTGGAACATGTGATCTTTAACTTTGTTTTTAAATGAAATGGTTTGAGAGAACTGCTTTTATCTGAAGAAGTTTAACTAGGGAATTGGAACGAAATTGCACACTGGATTAAAAGGCAATAATACCTTGTGGCTTTTGCCAGAGCATTACTGACTGTTTTTCCTTTTAGAAGTTTAGTTTGTTCTTGTACATTGTTATATGGGTATATCCTGCTTTTAGTTTTTCTTATCATATCAACCAACTGGTTAATGATAGTTATAGAACTATAGGTTGTATGAAAAGATTTATAAAGTCAAGGAAATCAGAAATAAAGTCATTGTTAGTTAAATTAGACCCAAACTTGACTATGGAATAACAATATGGAAACCTTAAAAGAAAACAAGCATGAGTAAACTGGAAAGAGTGCATTGGAAATTATACCAAGGGAATCCATGGATATGAAAATTTAATACTACAAAATACTTAAATATCTGAACTTCTACAGTGTCTGTTATAGATATCTAAGAGGAGATCATATTCAGGTATATAGTGCATTTAGAGAAGTATCTCTGGGAATGTTTGGGATTATCAAACAATAGTACAGAATCATCAGACAACCTGTGTAGAAGATTCCATAGGAATGAGGAGTGCACTAATTGGTTCTCTGAGGCAGCAGCTGAATCATGGACCAGACTACCAAGTTACATTAAAGTAAGTACTGGTTTACATATTTTTAAGAACAGCCTGTACACTTAATATGGGAACACGTTTTCTGGTATATTGGTATGCTAGAAAGCAGTAATGCATGTGCTTGAAATATCTGTATGTATGTAAGGATTAAACCCACAGACTGCATGGCCTAACATACACCATGACACAAAAGCACAAAATTGAGTGTTCAAACAGACCAAAAACTACACTGCAGCCAGAAAACAGGTTTATTCGAATATCTAGTGCCTTGGCTATAAAACAGCCTTCAAGGGGTACAACCATACACAGAATACATTCATATATATACATATATATATATATATATATATATATATATATATATATATATATACATATATACATATACATACATACATATATATACACACACAATATATATAGATATATATATATATATATATATATATATATATATAGAGTGTGTGTGTGTGTGTGTATATATATATATATATATATATATATATATATATATAGTATGTGTGTGTGTGTGTGTGTATATATATATATATATATATATATATGTATATATATATGTATATATATTTATATATATATATATATTTGTGTATACACACACCCAGCAGGCCTAAATCACATACATTTTCACATATCTTTGATAAAACATAATAATATAAATATAATCTCCTTCAAACATCCTCATAAAAATATTGGCATACATGGGTGCAAAGGGGGAACCCATTGCTGTACCCTGCACTTGATGGTAAATTTCATTTTCAAAACATAAATAATTATTTTCCAAACTAAATTTAACTTGTTCCAAAACATAATGGGCTAATAGATTATCCCCATCTTTCTACTCAAAGCTTCCATCCCTGATTCATGCCTGATGTTAGTATAGAGACTCTGTACATCTAGAGTCATCCAAATACATTCCCTCTGACCACCTAACATTTTTTATTTTGTCAAGGAAATCAAGAGAGTCCTTAATATAAGAAAGCAAGCAAATAACTTCCTTCAGTAAAACTTTATGAATTATCCCCACATTACGTAGGAAATAATTATTAGCCTAAACTATTGGCCTCCCCAGGGGGGTCTGACAAGCTCTTGGGAACCTTAGGTAAGCAATAAAAATATGCTTCGCCTGAATCCTCACATGTAAGCTTATTCAATACATGTATGGTTGTACTCCTTGAAGGCTGTGTTATGGCCGAGGTGCTAGAGATTTGAATAAACCTGCATGCCCTAACATGCCTGGCAGATACTGGGTTGGAAGGTTTCAAGATGTACTCATGGAGCTTTTAGATGATTACTGCGAGAAGATGAGATTCTTTTCTGACTGGAAATACAACAAAATAGTATTGCTATATAAAGGAAGTGCAAACAACAGTCCCAGAAACTAAGGCCTATAAACCTTAACCTCTTCTGAGAGTGAAACCTTGAAAAACGTTCTTACATTTTTTTAATTGACTGGAAAATAGCTAGCAAAGTTTGTGTGCAAGTTGATTTTGTCAAGTGGCACTGATGCAATTCTATAAAGTGATAACAATGAAAAAGAAGGAATGGGGATGTATGGGGTACGGTCTCTCTTGGTTTGGTAAGGCTTTTTGCTCCCTCATTTTCATAGCTGCAGATGCTTTCAGTACAAATGAATTTTGAAAGGAATAATATTAAATAATAAAAAATAACAAGGAAATTAAGTCTTATGCTCCCATGAGTAATATATGGCCTCCGCGCATCTTTAGCAGGAGACCAATTCTCTGTATCACTTTGCTGTATGTAAACTATAAGGCCAACATTCACTGGATAAATGGGAAATTGTTACTGTTGCACTATCTGGAGTGTGTGTGTTTTACTTGAAAGCAGTTATATCATTGGTCATTGCAGTGATACTACTAATTCCCCTTATAAATGGTTGCTAGCAAACCTGAAAATTGTAGGTGAAGGATAAGAATGAATGATGGGTAGGAAAGTAGCTGGAAGGATTATGCAAAGTAGCAGGAAAGGGGGGTCCTATCAGCTGAGAGCCGAGTTATCAGCTGAATGTTTCAGCAACAATTTCAGGAAGCAGTGATCTGGAAAACATTTGTGTCTCACATTACAAACTGGCATTAGAGCAGGTTCAAAATCTTCCTAAATGACATTAGAATAACTACAACAGAAGGGGCTGGAGTAACAAGGTTAAAAAGCTGCCTAGAAGCAGTTGTGGGCTTGGAGCTACATACATATTTGGTACTCTATAAAACTAAAAATAGAGAAAAGGAAGTGTAAAACTCAAAATATTAGAGCAAATGTAGAACTTAGTAAAAGTACTGCGAACAAGAATGAACCAACTGAAGCACACTGGCCAGTGCACCTGATTCGAAAAGTAAGTGACTTACTCCAGAATAGGACCCAAGGCCTATACATATAAGGCAGGCTTACACTAAAGTAAGTCACTTAAACCACATTTGGAATCCGGGCAGGCTTACAACAGAATAAGTCACTTACACCTAGGGCAAGTCTTCTGGAACCGGGCCCAGAGCCCAGAATGCTTACACTAAAGTTTACATGACTAGATATATAAAATCAAGTGAAAAAGAAGTGATATTGTATTCTGTACAGCACTGGTGAGACCGCAGCTGAAGTACAGAGTTTTGCTAATTATACAGAAAAAATATATAAACTGGTCAGGAGAAAATTCACAGAAAAGATGTATAATTAGTGAAGAGAGTTCAGGGAAGATGTAAACTGGGACAGAGAGTTACAGCAGTTCAGATAAAAGCCAAAAGAATGCTAAAGATGCTGCTGCATTAACAGACTAAATCATCTGGGTATGCATCCTCTTGAAAACATGACATAAACCCCAAGTACATAGGAGCACAGTGCAATGCCACTGAGATATAGGAGCACAGTGCAATGCCACCGAGACATAGGAGCACAGTGCAATGGCACCGAGACATAGGAGCACAGTGCAATGGCACCGAGACATAGGAGCACAGTGCAATGGCACCGAGACATAGGAGCACAGTGCAATGGCACCGAGACATAGGAGCACAGTGCAATGGCACCGAGACATAGGAGCACAGTGCAATGGCACCGAGACATAGGAGCACAGTGCAATGGCACCGAGACATAGGAGCACAGTGCAATGGCACCGAGACATAGGAGCACAGTGCAATGGCACCAAGACATAGGAGCACAGTGCAATGGCACCAAGACATAGGAGCACAGTGCAATGGCACCGAGACATAGGAACACAGTGCAATGGCACTGAGACACAGGAGCACAGTGCAATGGCACTGAGACACAGGAGCACAGTGCAATGCCACTGAGACACAGGAGCACAGTGCAATGCCACTGAGACACAAGAGCACAGTGCAATGCCACTGAGACACAGGAGCACAGTGCAATGCCACTGAGACACAAGAGCACAGTGCAATGCCACTGAGACACAGGAGCACAGTGCAATGCCACTGAGACACAGGAGCACAGTGCAATGCCACTGAGACATAGGAGCACAGTGCAATGCCACTGAGACATAGGAGCACAGTGCAATGCCACTGAGACAAGAAAAAATGCAAAAGAAAAAGGATAAAAGGAGGTTTAGAGTGTCAGAGTAAGAAAACAGTCCTTTACAGAGGAAGAGACACATGAACTGATAAAATAAAATGCTCATCATAGGTGGTACAGGATAACATATCAAAGGGGCCTAAAGAGGGCCCCGAGTCTACAGAAAACAGTCTTTGGAAAGGAGCAGCCATATACTGCTGGCTGCTAATAATCAGGCAAAAACTGGTGGGGTGGACAATAGCTGTTTATTGTCTACTGTCAAAATTTTATGCATGTTATGCATTATCCTAATAATATAACCAGGCTGTGCTATACTCTAGTGTCAATTAAACAAGTTCCAACTCCTGAATCAGTTCTGATTAAATAATACATGATGTTACAGATCTTGTGCATCTCAGTAGGTTTCTGTGACTTTATTACAAGTGCTTTCACCCCTCCTACTTTCCACAAGAATTTTAAAAGCGTTTATGTTTAGCGTCTGAAGTCTCCAGAAGCTGAAAAATCTGGTTTGTGCAAGCTTTAGATTGTCGACAAGTTTTATGTTTGTCATAAGTAATGTTGCTGGAGCATTTGTTTTGACACTCTATTTTCCCATCATTAATCAAACTATAATCCCCTGTTGGTCCATTCATTCATCCATTCCAGATGTCTCTAAGTACACCATGGCAGGGGGGCAAGAACCAAAAACTGTGGATGACATGTCACTGTGGCTTTTTTTTTGAGATGCTCCTAATTCTCTGTACCTGTTGATCAGTGAGTGTGGTGGTTAAGTCTAGTATACTGAGCTCAGGACAGGTGTCACATCCCATGCATGCTAAACTCCCTTCCACAGATTGTGACAGACTCCTCATCCGGCCTGAATTTCAGTTCTTCGTTTCATGCATAGCATGCACATCTGGATTACCGTGATGCCTGCAACAACTACAAAGGTGGGCAAGCAGGTGTAGGTCACTTATTCCTGTCCTACCCAATCTGGCTGGCTCCTATGACACCAACTACCTGTGGACCATAAGACATCTGGGCAATTCTCAAGTTCAAACTCTCTGCACTGTCTAGCTCATTCGGCAGCATTAGGATTTTCTGGAGAAAATATCACATTAAAAATACATGAAAATTACTGTTAACAAGAACAGACTTTTATATTTGTTTTTCATTTTCAAATGTTGATTAATTCTTAGAGACGAAAGATCTAAGAACGAACACACTGATGTTTTAATAAAATATGGATGGTTAGCTGGAGCTGATCAATGAATTTCTTTTGCTGTTCTACACTGCTGAAAATCACTTATATTTTTGCCTTTACAAGGACATGTGCTCTTTGTTGTTTTCTTTACCTTGAGATTGCTAGCATGATGTAGCTGAACAAAACTGCTATTAGTCATACTGCAGAGACCTGATGCCAAGATTAAGCCTGTGGTCTTTGCCCTATAAAACATGCATGGTCTTAGATGTAACATTTCAACACAAAAATACTATAATTACGCAGAAAAAATGAAAACAAAACTGACCACTGCGGTCAATTTCTCCACTTTATTTCGACACACCAACCAAACGAACTAAGCGCCTTCGCCGGGTACCAAGCCCAGCTTCATCCTGGCAGCATTTTATTCACTATCATTATGCAGCTGTTACATTGTGTCATAAATGTTTTTAATCATTTTAGATTAGCTGTCTGTTTGTAGGTGTTTGGTATTACAAAAGTAAGCGGCATAGAGTCATTGCTTGCTACATACATTTTAAATGTGAATCATGATCCAATGCTCCTGTAGTTCATGAAGTCAGGTTAACTAAGACAGGATACCAATTAATGAAGACAGAAGCACAAGCTTTTTTTTCCTATTTGTGACGATTCTGACTTCCTGATATAGCATCTGTCTCCACATGTTGTGCATTAAATGACATTAATGCAGTCCTTGTTGTAACAGTCATTTTCCCCATGTTATGAGAATGGAAGTTTCTAGTGATGCACATTTTAATTGGTGCTCCAAGGACTGCTAGGGCAGAAATCGAAACTCCTCTAACAAAGAACGAGTTTGCAGCTAGCAAAGTGCTGCATCATATTAAGCTGCCGTCTCTTGAGCTCTCTGCATGGAGGAAATGCTTTTTCCTTAGAACAGTTTAACTGGTCTCCCTAGACAAAGCCAACAAGAGTGCCATGCTAGTAAGTAACACATGCAATAAATTAAAAAAAGATAGATGATTTCAATATTTAACAAATACGTTCCTTAAAGTTAGGCTATCAGATAACATCTAGGGATGCTGAGTTTCTAGCACTGAAATTTCCTGGGAACTGAAGGCATTATTCACAAAATGTCACAAGGCACACCAGGAGTTTAGTACTTTGTCAGAAAGTACTGCAGTCACTAAAAACTCCATATTTCAAAGATTTTACAGATAGCTGTAAAAGACAGTAATAGTCAGAAAATAATTTATTATATGATGTGAAGTGTCTCTGAGTAGTGACATCCTTTTTCGACTTGCAGTCATTCATACAGTATTGATATATTAGCGCTAATTCATATGCACAATGTCATTTGTCATTCAGAGAGGTGGTGCATGCAAGAGATTTCATTCCCGGACTTCTGCTAAGGTTATTTCCACTGCAGTATTTTGTGAATCTTGCTTGGATACAAGTGATTCATCTTAACTTCGCTGGCTTACTGTGACAGTCTGTCAAATGAATGACTACATCCATTTATCTGTATGCTTGTGCCTGCATATGTGTGCGCACATATAGATTATATGTGTGTGCAAACATAATTCACAGAAGCTGACCGCACAGATCACTTTTCTTCAAAGAATGCATATATGAAATTTGACATTTACATGAAGCTTTAATAAATTTTTGCTAGTAATGCTTTCAGTGATATCCACAGGTATGTGAAAAGAAAACTTTGTAATGTATGGCCATTCTCTATTGTTTTACACTTCCAATGCCAGATAATGGCACAGAATCATTCTAACCTGGAAATACCATCTGTTCATGCTCTGCAGAGTTATTCTCAATGGCAGATGCCACTTAAAAGGTCTCATCTGTTGTAAAATCTAATTAGAACAGATGTGTACTACATGTTGTTGATGGCCTGTTTTATAAACCACAACTTTGCATGCAGTTATAGAAAGACTGACAAAGCTATACTTAGAGAAAAAGAAAAGTGAAGAGGGGTGGGGGTGGAAGCTTCAAGCAGTTCAAAAGCTTACATAACATGTTTATTGATGTGAGGTAATCATGGCAACATTAAATTATGAACAAAGCAGAATTATACAATGGTCAAACTACAAATCCATTTATGCCTGGGTAAGAACAACAGTATAAGGACATTTTCCTGTTGTACCACTGAATCAAGTTTCACTTTGGTCTGATTGTTAAAACAATTTATCACTAATGCCACTCTTAGCTTTTCAGCTATGATAGCAGGAGGTCTGGTATTAACTCTAATAATGTCCGGCACCAAAGATGCCAATGTCACATGAAGCATATCAGGGCAGCTCTGTACATACCTCTCAGCACAAGGAATCTGGACAAAGGCCTAAAAGTAGGGACAGATTTTAAATATTGCTCTTAAACTTAGAAAGTTGCTAGAAAAACAGGATTTGTGTTAGCCTGCATTTTCTGAATATGACTTCTGATAAAATCAGTCATTATTTTGTGACTTCAATCTTCCGTAATTTACCAAAAAGCCACGAATTTTATGAGAAACAGATCAAAAATATGAAGCAGAAATCTGGACATTTTGTGAAAATCAGGATAGTTGAGAGGTATGAGACTGTATAAGAGCAAGATCATCACTTTCTGTGATATGTGTATTACGTGCCCATTCCAAAAGAGAATCTACCCCCCACAAACACTGTGCAGTGACCCTGGGGACTCTTTAACCTTTCAGTTGTAGATGGAAAAAGTAGTATGTGAGAGACAAGCATCTAAGGATCCAAGTTCAGTATGTGGGATAAAATAATTTACCTGTATGAAGGAAAAAGAAAACATCTTCAAAGAGGAATACATGACCCTTGGCATATATGCCATTACGCAAAGGCTGGACTGCATAATCTGGTTTCCTGAAGTCTACAGATGGGCTCTTTCGATTATGTTCTTACCCAACATATAATCACTAAAAAGCTTAGCACTTTTAATTCATTTCATTAAGCAATCACAGCAGTTCAGTAAATTAAGGCATTTTACCTACAAGTATGCTTCACTCTGGGCCCTTCCTTAATCATTTGTGTGATGGTCCTTGTGTTAGCAATTCATGCAACCTTAGAGTATATGTTTCTGGAAATTACAAGTCAAACTATTAAGTTCTGCACAAATGCAATGACTGCATTAACAGAACTGACAAGATCAGAATACAATAAGATGGCATGAATTTTAAAGAAATGTGTTATCAGTATATATTTAAAAGTGGCATAGTTGTGATCTGCAGTCTACTTACAGTGATCCAGAGAGAAAAATGTACCTAAAAGCAAAGGATAAGCTAGCCTAATTGTGACATGAAACTTCTGTAGCTACTGAAATAGGTTTCGTAAATTAACAAGTTTCTTACAGCTCTGTCATCATTCTAAGTACATAACTCCTGTATCAGATAAGAAGTGGCCCATCTTGGTGACACAGTCCTTAACGATCATTCCTGGTTGATTCTGGTTATCTGAACATCCCCCAGACAATGACAGCTCCGATAGATTACCTTCCTCTGTACATAGTGTGTAGTTTGTAGTGTTTGGGGAAAGTATTCAATGTGGTCCAGGTGGATGCTGAGCAAACATCATCTACTCAAATAGGAGGGCAACAAAAGTGGTCACCGCCCTGATAGAATGGACAGTCAATATCAGTGTTAAAATGTTGCCTTCTTTGCTACAGCAACATTTTGTAGTGTGCCAATAACTTGACTTGTGTAAACCTCTTTCTTTGAGGAGTATGGGCTAAATAACTGGCAAGTTTTCTGAAGGGTTGTGTTCACTTCAGGTAGAATGTGGTTATTTGTGAATATCAATGTAACAAAGTAGACATCTGCTTGTTAGCATAAGATAGAATGATACTGCTAGGTTAATTTTATAGTTTACATTAGGGTCATTTGTCTCATTCACCATAAAGAAAAAATGGGATCTCAGGGCCACTCTTCCCCTTGGGAAGATTAGGTAAGGAGGTTTGACAAACAAGACTCACAGATTTAAAATGCTCCTTGTTGAACTAATGGCCACTAATAAAACTGTCTTCTAAGACAGGAACTTCAGATCCAGCCTCACAGCCAGTTTGATGGCTGGCCAGATACGTTTTTGCAGTAAGTAGTAGTAGAACAAAGAAGAGAGAGTCTCTGATTCAATGTCTTAATTAAAATTTGCCTTTAAGAAAGGCTTCACTGACTATTAGTGATGTGTGCAAGATTGCTTGAACTGTTGTATGAAAATCTAATACTGCAGACAGATGTACAGTGATTGCTGGGTAGTTAAGACCCTTGTCACATTGGTGCACAATGTACTACAGGACAGGCTTTATCAGAGCTTACTGTGGGTCTAGGTTTTATTCCCTTGACCTTATAGTAAAATGTGCCTTTTGTCCTTGAAGGTCTTCTTGGTGGATGGGGTTCTGAGATGATCATGATAGGATATCAGTGACTTTATTGGGAATATAATGGTTTTTGCCAACACTAGAGAAACCATATTGTCACCTGCAGTCCAATGATCTCCAGATTAAGCTCTCTTCAATGGTCTAAACAATAAGTTACATGACATTTTCGCACTCCTGCATTTGGGAAACATCCATATCTGTGTAACTACTGGCACCTGGTTTAAATGTAAAGAGATCTCTCCATCTGTGCTAGGTATTTATACTTTTCATGTCCTCAGGGCCAATGGCAACTTAATCAAGGTCTCCATATTTGTCAGGGAACATGGTACCCCTGGAAAGATCCCCAGGGATCCACAAACTGAACATATTATACTGCAGATCACTCTAGATAGGATGGATTGTCATTTAATAGCTTGTTACAGAACGCTTTCTTTGTTCCATCATACGTTCATAAGATTTTCTGTGTATTAAATGATCTTCTTGGTAGCAAAATTTCCATTATTTCAGGTGGCTTTAACCCTTGAATAAACTGAATAAACTGTTTTACCTACATCTCCAGCATAGTCTATACCCAATGATTCTTAGACTTTATAAAACAAAAACCTCCCTTAATCAGTTGGCTAACAAAGCTAGTACAGGATACAGCAATCTCTCCCCTTTTTTTTTTTTTTTTGCTACACCTCCCTGCAGCTGATCATCAGTTGCCACAATTGTTTGCATTGTTATTGTGAACCATTATGGTCTGTGTTTCTGTTCTCAGTGATTCGATCACTCTTTCATTTTTTCAACCATGTATTTCTTATGATAGCTTGGCAAGTTAGCCCATAGCCTAATGTCATAACTGTAGTATGAAATGAATGCATTTACTAAAGTGATTTATCATACAGTTGTAGAATGTTTTGTATTTCACCAAGTGGGATGCTTAAATAACCTCTATATAATCGTACAAGGCAGGAAAATAAGGTATCCTGAAAAATGTAGAAATAGATACTTATGTATACATATACACATGTATGTGTGCACATACATATTAAACAAGAGTGGTTCAGATGTGCACACAAGATTCTCCTAGTAAAGTCTATATATGTGGTGTCATTTAAGGTTGGGAAGTATTGCAGGGAAATCAAAGCAGCAGCTTCTAACAGCCTACCTACCTCTTTTACTTGCCCAGTTTAGTGTATTCTATATCAAGGATGGATGCTGGGACACATACTGTGTCAGAACTGGTTATATATAATACAGTTCCTCCACATGCAACATTAACAAATTGTTTTGGTAGGCCTACAACTGAAAGCCTCTGCACAACTGAGACTTTACAAATTTTATGAAGGCCTGAAGAGATGCGTATCAAAAATGAATGGGAAACGCATATCCACACCAGTAAAGTTTTCACCAGCTCCATGTCAGTGTGGATTTTCTCCCAATGCTACTTGATAAGAATTGTTTAAATATTCTGCTTCCCAGATGACAAGGAGACTGTTGAGCAAAATATCTTTTTCAAGATTACTGGCGAGTTGCAAGTGTCAATCCAGCGTAGGAGCCTTTGGTAAATGAGTAAAAAATTAAAGTGCCATTTTAAAGGCATGTAACAACTAATCGTATGGGTACAAATGAAATGCTTGGACATATTAGATGCCACCAAGTAAGCACAGCAAAACTCATTTTTGGACTGGATGGATTCCTTAAAAGACACTTATCACTACCATCAATATCCCATGGGATGCAGGTCCAGCTTTCTTATAAATAGGCTACATGCTGGTCAGGAACTTCAAATGAATAGAAGGGATTGGGATATAAAGAAAAGAATCATTTAACCTAACACAGCAATCTTAGGTCTTGATCTCACTGAACCGCAATCTCTTGAAAGCAGCAACCACGAGAAAGCCACAGGTAACATAAATCTTACGGTACCTTTACAAAGAAAATAGATGGGCTGTTTTGCAAACTCCAGTGCCCATCTGAAACATCAAAGTTTCCACATTAATGGCAAAGCAGGACCAATGTATTTATTATGTTATAATTATTCAAGGACTACATACTCTGTGAACAAGTACTACGTATAGGTGGTTTGCACCTCCAAGTACTTAAGAAATTATGGAAAACTATTTTGAAAACAGAGAAGGTGGTTTCAGGAAGGTATAACCCTACTGATACAGCTGGAGTCTTTTCTACAATGAGTTGCAGGAAATCAGAAAGGCAATAATTTTTTTGATTATTGCATCAAACTAAGAAAGGGAAGCTTACCAACAAATAACTTCTAAAATATTGCACAGTCATCTTAAATCTATTAACATGATCATTTGACAGCACAAACAAAAATGAAAACAAATATCAAAAAGAGAAATGGGGACAAAAGAAGTCTTCACTCCTTGGAAAATAGAACCAATTGTATTACCAGTTACTTGAAATAATGATGATACACGAGAGTACAGTCTCTCAACTGTTCATGTAGAATTGGAATTGAACCAAAATCAGCTAAGCAGATGAACAGGGAAACTTTGAAAGGCATCTGTATAATCACATTCCAAGATGAGTCCCAGAACACTGAGGTACTCCCAACAGTGCCTTAATGGGAGTGCTAATTAGTTGGTGCAGAACCTCTATATATAGTTGCACAAAATCTTGCCTGGTCTATATAAATTATAATAAGATGCAACTGCATGGAATCTATTGCCCCACAGTTCTGTCCTTAATTTGCAGTGTTCCTTTAAAAAAATGGAGTAAGACACTTCTGCTACAATTATTCCAACCAAGCTAGGGTTGCCACATTTTCAAATGCCCAAAGTGGGACATTTTTGTGTAGAAATGTGAGAGTTTGTAGGACAAAATATACCTATTGTCAGTGAAAAAGACAGAGATTCACTTTTTACTAAAATAAAATCTTATTCTTGTGACATTTGAGTTAACTGTGCTGTTTCATATAAAATTTGGGTATTTCAGATACAAAATAACCATTTTATGCAACTATTAAAGAAAACATATGATAATATGTCTGTCCTAAAATCTCAGGATGATTGCCATTTTTACATGTTTTTGCAAGTTACAACTGTTCAAAGAGGGACATGTGGTAACCCAAAACCAAGCTTACCAGATGGGAAATAAAAGGTGTGAATCTAAAACAGATGGGTAGCTCTGACATTAAATAGTTCATTGCAGAAAGAAATGGGTTACATAAAACATCCAAAAACTCCTTCCAAAGTTAGAGGGATGTCCATCCAAACCATGTAAGTTATGTTTCACTAAAGTCCTTATGCCAGAAGACAGTTCCTCTTAGAATACAAGATGGTGGTCAGCAGCTCCCTCTCTAAAAATACAAAAAAGTTACACTGGCAAACAATGTGGCCTCAGCCTTGTTGGTAAAGTGATGAGAGAGCAATTTATATAGGTTTCTAAAGTGAATCTTAAAGGCTTCATTCATTGGAAAATAGAATGAACCTTCTGCTGTCACAGAGGTGTGAAAGTTCTCATTTCATAATTACCTTCTGCAAATGTTTGACTCATATGTGAGATACTACAGCAACCATTATGGGACAGTCAGCAAAAAGATCTGTTTTTTCATTCAAGTCCTGTAGATGCACTTTCACAGACAACAGCCTGTGGTTAAAGAGAGGCTGCTCATTAAAATGTGTGTCAATCTTGAAATATCACAAAATTTCTCTTAATGATCTTCTGTGAAGTACTTTAACACAGACCACCTAAGTGTACTTATTTTGGAGGAACATTTCTGTTTTCAGGTCTAATTTACCCCTTTGCACGATTTACCTGTTTTGGAGGTCAGTTTCTATTTTCAGGCTTAATTTACCCCTTCATATGATGTACCTGGTTTTAGAGGCGAGTTTCTATTTCCAGGCTTAATTTATCCCTTCGCACAATGTACCTGTTTTTGGAGGTGAGTTCCTATTTTCAGGCTTAATTTACCCCTTCACATGAAGTACCTGGTTTTGAAGGCAAGTTCCTATTTTCAGGCTTAATTTAGCCCTTCACATGATGTACCTGGTTTTGGAGGAGAGTTCCTATTTTCAAGGCTTAATTTGCCCCTTGACATCATGTACCTTGTTTTGGAGGTGTATTTTCAGGCTTAATTTGCCCTTTCACATAATGTATCTGGTTTTGGAGGTGAGTTCCTATTTCCAGGCTTAATTTGCCTCTTCACATGATGTACCTAGTTTTGGACGCGAGTTCCTATTTTCAGGCTTAATTTGCCCCTTCACACGATGTACCTGGTTTTGAAAGAGAGCTCCTATTTTCAGGCTTAATTTGCCCCTACGCACAATGTACCTGATTTTGAAGGTGAGTCCCTATTTTCAGACTTAAATTGCCCCTTCACACGATGTACCTGGTTTTGGAGGCGAGTTCCTATTTTCAGGCTTAATTTGCCCCTTCACACAATGTACCTGGTTTTGGAGGGACTATATTATTATCCTCGAACGCTTAAAAAAGCGAATGCTGATTGATCGAACTTACTTTTGCGAAACTGCAAAATATCGAAGCAGCAGAAACTCGAATTTTTTTCTAGGGAAAGAATTCGGTTGTCCGTTTCTGTTGCTTCGGTATTTTCAGTGTTATGGTGGAAAGTAAGTGTGCGATTGTGTGGATGTGAATGTTAGGGTGATTTAGGTGAGTTAGGGTTAGGGCTCAGGTTAGGTGTGTGTGCGACATGAGGGTTAGGGCGGATTTAAGTGAGTTAGGGTTAGGGAGTGGGTGAGTGTGCGATAGTGACGGACGTTAGGGTTAGGGTTTGGGTTAAGGTAAGTGGGTAGTTAGTGGTGTGTGCATAGTTTAGTGTAGGGTTAGGTATCAGATTTTAGGTGTGTGTGTGTGTGTGTGTGTGGATTTCTGTTTGTTTGGTGTGCTTGTGTTGTGTGTATATGTTTTGGATCAGCGAATTTTTTCCCTGGGAAAAAAAAAATCGCTGATCTGACAGTTCGAGATTGTAAGCTTTCGCTTAAATTAGGTCGATCAATCAGCGTTTGCTTTTTTAAGCGTTCAGTGATATAATATAGACCCGTTTTTGAGGGGAGTTCCTATTTTCAGGCTTAATTTGCCCCTTCACATGATGTACCTGGTTTTGGAGGTGAGTTCCTATTTTCAGGCTTAATTTACCACATGATCTTGAAGTTGTTTAGAAAATGGGAAGCCAGACTACATATCCAAAAAAATAGTGGCATCATTAATTTAAAGAAGATCCCTGTGTTATGGCTCCCTTTTTTTTTCAGAAAGAAAAATAAATAACTGTGTCTTTCATAATATGCTTATTTTTTTACTCACTATATATTTTTTTAATTTGTGTTTTTGAGTCGTATTCCACAGTCCATACTAGAAGATGGAGGTGATGTACTATTAGGAATTCAGATTCTCTGCTTATTAGGTGCCCAGACTTTTGGCTTGCCATATTTCAAGAGTATCTCCGCATATTTTTCATGTCTACAAGTTGAGAGGTACGTTGACTGTATCCCACACATTAATGATGAAGCTGTGGAGGACACCTCATCTTAATCTGATGCAAATGATAGTCCACTCTCCAGCCCCCACACACGTGCATTCACATACAGACTTACACGTGTGTGTGCGCACGTTTGTTTACACATATACAGACACACACGCATAGTCAGGTATGTGTGTGTGTGTGTGTGTGTGTGTGAGCACATGTGCGCGTGTCTCTGTCTGTTACTGCTGATGATATACAACCTTTTAATTATTTGTGTACAGCACTTAGGTTCATTGGTAGGTACTAGGCTATCTGCCCAAAGACATTTATAAGCCTAGCCGGAATGTGTTGGCTTTCGCCGCCCCGTTCCTCTGTCCAGCAGAGCCATTGAAGTGATCCCTGGGGTAAACTTTCTGTTTCCCATCCACTTGTCAAGGTTTCTCTTGAAGAGGGTTAGCGAGGAGCTCTGCCTAACATAGACTGGAATCTTGTTCCAGAGCATGGGAAGTCTCTGGGACATGAATATTTCCCTTCAGCACGTCCTATTTATTGTTGTGGTGAGCGTGTGGCTCGAGGGGATATGGTTTTCTTTAGGTGGAGCATGTTCATCAATTCTGGGTTGGACATGGCCTTGTATGTCAGGCAGAGTAGGCGGTATGCAACAGAGTACAGCTTGAGTTCAGTCGAGCTGCATAGGGCATCAGCTTGAGGCCAGTGATCCTCTTGTTGAGGTACTTCTGTGGTCTTTCCAGTTGTTGCAGGTGTCTTGTAAGGTACATCCCAAATGGGGCATTGTACTCTATGATGGGTCTGATGAGTGATGTGTAGAGGGGCCCAATGACCTTTTTCGATCTGGATGCAAACCCTTTTGTGATTAGGTGGGCCACATAGGATTTTCTAACCACTTTGGCAATATGATTATCAAAGGAGAGGTTACTATCTACTTGGGTCCCCAGATCCCTTATTGTGTCTTCCATATTTAGGGGGCTACCACCTATATGGTAGTTTGTGGGTACTTTGTTTTTTCCAAAGGGGATGACTATGCACTTTTTGGCATTTAGCTTGAGGCCATGGTTTTGACACCAGGTATCTGCCTCAGTGAGACCCTTTTGGAGGATGTCTGTCAGCCAGAGAGTCAATTATAGCCCCTAGTTTGTAGTCGTCTGCAAACTTGGTCAGCCATAGTCCTCCTGTGTTTGCATGTACCTCTGAGAAGTATATGCCGAACAGGACGGGTCCTAGGACTGAGCCCTGGGGAAGCCAATTGTAACCAGTTTAGAGTCAGACAGTTCTCGCAACTCTTACCATGTGGGTTCTGTCCATGAGCCAGTTGAGAACCCATCTCATGATGTAGGGGTTTATGTTCAGGCTGGTGAGTTTGTCTATAATACCTGAGTGGGGAATGGTGTCGAAGGCCTTTGTGAGGTCTAGGTAGGCTGTGTGGACCACCTTTCCCTCGTCTATACCCTTGGTAACTGTCTCAAAGAAGTCTGCCAGGTTTAGGAGGCATGATCTGCCCTTAACAAAGCTGAACTGGGTAGGGTTCAGTGTTTGGAGGTTCCCAATGTCTCTGTTAATGAGATCCATGTTGATGCACTCCATAGCTTTGTAGACCAAGCTAGTCAGGCTTATAGGGTGATAGTTCCCGGGGTCTGTTGTGACTCTACCTTTGTAGAGCAGAATAACCATTGCTGTGCACCACTCTGTGGGCATGCAGCCTGTGGCGAGGCTGAGTTTAAACAGTTTGTTTAGGTGAGGGGTTAAGTTCATCTTTGAGCTTGTGTAGGATGCATCCTGGGACACCGTCTGGTCCCATTGATGCTGTGTTTTTGGCTTTGGAGAGGGCTGTTTTAACCTGAGTGTCTGTGATTTCAGGGGCACTACATTCTTCTGGTAAAGTTATGGGCCCTTTTGGGGGTGAGAGAAGGGTGAAGTTTGCACTGAAATTGTCTGCCAGGATGTTGGCTATATCAGTCGGTTAAGTGCATTTTGTGCCATTCTGCACTAACTCCGAGCAGATCTGAGAATTGCCACTTAGATTCTTGACATAGCTAAAGAATGCCTTGTGGTTATCTTTGGAGTCCATGACAATTTTTCTTTTGAAACTAGCCTTGGATGATTTTTATGAAGGAACGTAGTTTATTGCTGATACTGATCAGGGATGTCTTCCCTTCTTGGGATTTTACTCTTTTCTGTACTAGTTTCCTCCTCCTATTGTATGCCTTGTTTATGGCAAGGGTCCACCAGACTGGTTTGCTTTTTTTGGAGGAGTGAGTCTTAGCTCTGTTTGGTATAGCATGATCCATGCATTCTTGTAGGTGCCCATAGAGTACATTAGTAAAGGATTTTGCAGCTTGGAGAGCGCTATCCTTTAGCATGGGGGCTTTGAAACTTCTCACCTCGGTCTTAAGTAACGTGAAGTTTGCATTTGAAAAGTTTTTTACGGTGGTTTCTTTGACCGGGGGGTGGTGGTGGAATGTGGATATCCAGAGTGATTTCAGTGTTTTCTCATCATTACTGTTTCCTGCCTTGAACTGCTTGGCCTTCCTATTTTTTAACATGCCAGTTTTCCACTAGTTGCTATCAACATTTGGCAATAGATGGTCTCTATCTCTGCATACCCAGCATAATAGGAACCATGCATACTAATTGAAATCATATTTTGAGAAAACACAATGACTCCACCACAGTATATATCAAGGAAAGTTAGTGCAATACTTTTGAAAGTCATCTCTAAAGGTTACCAAACAGCAGCAGAAAGTGAATGTTCTCCAAAAGATGTAAGTGATTAGGCATGTAAGATGGGACTGCAGTAACTGAACCAATGCAAAATATTAAGGTCCTGCTTTCTTTTATCCCATACAGAAGTAAAAGTGTCCCTGTCCAACTAAAAGGTTTCCTCAACTCCCAGAAGTGTGAAAGCAAGAGGCTTGTAACAGACAAGAAACTTAGCATGTGCTTGGATTATGATGGTGTTTACAAAAAGAAGCAAAAATTTACAAATTTAGAATTTGTCATTATTGGCTTCTAGAAGTTGCCAGATGTTATTGCACCCTACACAAAAAACATCACTTTGGTCTCTCTGTGTCTTTTTCTTAACATGCGTACATTTGATACCAAAAATACATGTATTTATTGGTGATCCAATGATGGTCCGACTGGACGAGGTCCATTTACAGTGGAGGCCCAGGGAGAAAAGCTCCACTTAATTAATACAACAGACAATGATAATAATACATAATGTAAAGTAAAAACTTTGTTATTGAGCAGTATTTTGTGCATAATCAAACACTACGCAAAGAAAGTTCATATCAACAATACATACCCATGAACACTAAGTTAGCCATCAAAATATACAGGCAGAGATCACAACAACATTTCCAAATGTCAAGGGATAACATTTTTTACTTCCATTTTTACCAAGGGTCTGATAATTGGAGAGAAGAGAGAAAGATGGTGGTAGCATACACTAGAATTAAGTAACACATGGACATAGCCAAGAGCTAATAAGATGAGCCTTATGGGAGTTTTTGAATTGTTTTGTATTAGATGCAGAAGTCACCGAGGGAGGGAGGGAGATTATTCCAACCTTTTGCTTTACTGTGAGAAAATGGAGCTTTACCTGCTGTGTTGCTGGCTGTGGAGATGGAGAGGAGTGATTTGTTGGCAGAGTGGAGTGGTCAATTTGGAATGTAGTCAGTCACTAGTTCCCTAAGGGCTGGAGTCTTTTTAGAATATTTTAGATTATTATAAGCTATAACTAGTTGGTGGTAGGTTAACTGCGAGAGCTCAAACCACTGAAGTTGCCTAAGAGGTATACAATGGTGTGTTCTAAAGAGGGAATTTTTTGCAAACTTGACGATTTTGTTATAACACGACTCAAGTTTCAACAGGTCAGATTTTCTTACATAGGTGAGAATAGGTGCTGCATACATGAGTGTGGAAAGAAGGTAGGTTTGAGCTAGAGTGACCCGAGCTTGATCTGATGGAAAGTCTCTGTCTGTATAGGGACCCCATTTTTTGTGTACCTTTTTAATAGTTTGAGAGATATGGATGTCAAAGTGCAAGTTATCTATTTCAACACCAAGCAGCTTGGTGTGGCGAGAGGGTGAAATGACAGTTCCATTATTGGAGGAGATAGAGAAGGAGAGTGGAGTGGGTTTTGATTTGTTTGGGGTAAATAGAAGTAGTTTCATTTTGCTGGGATTTAAGATGAGTTGAATATCTGTAATCCACCTTTCTATTGAGGTAAAAGATTCCTGGGCAAGATGCTGTAGGGTGGTGATATTTGGGGCAGAGCAGATCAGGGTGGAATCGTCTGCATGCTGTATGAGTGAAGCCTGTAGGGTAGAGGTATGCAGATTATTGGCAAAGATAGAAAAGAGGAGTGGACAGAGTATGGAACTTTGAGGTACACTAGTGGTAGTTGGGAGTAAAGATGATACAACTCCTTGCCAATGGACAGCTTCTTGTCGGTCTGATAGATAATTTTTATATAAAATATTATATAAATAAATAAACTTTTTAAAAAATAAATAATAAATGTGTTAATCAGTTTTCTAGTATGGTGATATAGTATGTTGGACAGAGCCACCCTTCTTTCAGTCTGCTTTCAAATTGTAGTGGAACTTGTCATATGCTGACGGTATACCATGTGCAGTATGAATGGGAGAGGAACACCGCCTTGCTCCTCACTCAGCAATGCACTCATGGGCGGAAGGCAGAAAACCCACCTCACTGTAAAATGTGCAGTGACATCATGGAAAATGTGCCATCTCACCCACCTGTACCATATCTACTAACCACTGTCATAACACCTCTTGGTATAATGGTTAAGGTATTTACCTCAAACACAAGGTGCTGGGTTTGATTCTTAGGAGAAAATATACTAGACCTGATCATCACAAACATGGGGACAAAATGCACCACACCAGAAGTATATCCCTCATTGGTGAGATCAGACCATAAATTAATCTCACTGGAGATCCACATCCCGCCCCCAACCCCAGCAAAAAAGACCACAGTGAAGAACTTCTCAAAAGCAAACTTCACACTTCTTAAGACTGGAGTGGTATCCTTCAAGGCCCCCGAGCCAGTGGAAACCACAACCCACGCTGCTGAAACCCTTACAAATGCCTTCTATGAGCACCTCCAGGAATGTATGGATCAAGCAATCCCTAATAAAATCAAGACCCTTTCCACCAAAGGCAGGCGCCCGGTCTGGTGGACCCAAGCCATAAACAAACTCTACAACAATAGGAGAAAGCTACTACATGACAGAGCAAAATCCCTAAAAGGGAAGGCATCTCTGATCAATACTAGCAAAAAACTACGATCACTCATAAAATCATCCAAGGCCAACTTTGAGAGAAAAATCGCTAAAGACACAAAAGACAATCATAAGGCCTTCTTTAGCTATGTTAGAAACCTGGGTGGAAACTCCCAGATATGCTCAGAATTAGTCCAAAATGATACAAAAATCACTGAACCCACAGACATTGCCAACATACTGGCAGACAGGTTCAGTGCAAATTTCTCTCCTCCCTCCCCCCCAAAAGGAGAAATATCTATCCCACCAGAGTCTAGCCTCCCAAACATCTCAGATGCCCAGGTGAGAGCTACTCTCTCTAAAGCAAAAAACACAGCATCAATGGGACCGGACGGTGTCCCCAGCTGTGTGCTACACGAACTCAATGAGGAACTAAACCCACACATAAGGCTGCTGTTTAATCTTAGCCTTACTACAGGATATGTACCCAAAGAATGGCGTACGGCAACTGTGGTCCCATTCCACAAAGGCGGTGCTTCTACGGACCCTGGAAATTACTGCCCCATAAGCTTGACGAGCTTTGTCTGCAAAGCTATGGAGAGGATCATAATGGAACTCATAAATAAAGACATTGGGGACCTACAGACACTGGATCCTACCCAATGTCTTTGTCAAGGGCAGATCCTGCCTCTTGAACTTGGTCGACTTTTTCGAAACAGTCACTAAGGCCATTGATGAGGGTAAGGCAGTTCACACAGCCTACCTTGACCTTCGACACAATACCCCACTCAGGCATCATAGAAAAGCTCACCAGCTTAGATGTAAACCCATATGTCACAAGATGGGTTGCAAACTGGCTCAAGGACAGAACCCACAGGGTTAGAGTTGCTGGTGCCATGTCAGACTCTAAGCCGGTCACGAGCGCTGTCCCACAGGGCTCAGTCCTGGGCCCACTCTTGTTCGGCATTTATTTTTCTGAAGTGCAGGCAAACATAGGGGGATTGTGGCTGACAAAATTTGCAGATGACTGCAAACTGGGCACCATAATTGACACTCCATCAGACACAGACATTCTCCAGAGAGGTCTCATAGAAATGGATAACTGGTGCCAGAGCCATGGCCTTAAGCTAAATGCCAAAAAATGTATAGTC
The DNA here is from genome assembly GCF_019279795.1 of Protopterus annectens. NCBI lineage: Eukaryota > Metazoa > Chordata > Ceratodontiformes > Protopteridae > Protopterus > Protopterus annectens. The sequence continues at coordinate 516,168,936 of NC_056749.1, forward strand.
ATACCCTTTGGGAAAAACAAGGTAACCCCTAATTACCACATAGGTGGTAATCCATTAAACACGGAAGAAGTTATCAGGGACCTGGGGACCCAAGTTGACAGTAACCTCTCTTTTAACACTCACATTGCCAAAGTGGTTAGGAAGACCTTCTACATTGCCCACCTGATCAGGAAGGGATTCACATCCAGATCAGGAGAGGTCATTGTACCCCTGTACTCTTCACTTATCAGACCAATGATCGAGTACAACGCCCCATTCGGAATGTACCTTACCCGACACCTGCAGCAGTTGGAAAGACCCCAAAAGTTCCTCACCAAAAGGATAAAGGGGCTCAAACATATGTCATACGCTGCCTGACTGAAGAAACTCCAGCTCTATTCAGTCGCATACCATCTGCTCTGAGGTGATCTGTGCCTGACATACAAGGCCATGTCCAACCCGGAATTAATGGACATGCTCCACCTCAAAAAATCCAAATCCACCAGAGCCACGAGAGCAAGAGACTTAAACCTCAACACGGATATAAATAGGACGTGCTGGAGGGACAGATTCATCACCCAGAGACTCCCTACACTATGGAACAGAATCCCAGTCCATGTGAGGCAGAGCCCCTCACTGACTCTGTTCAAGAGAAATCTTGACGAGTGGATGGGAGATCATAGGTTTACCCAGGGAATCATCTCTGTGTCACTGCTGGACAAAGGCACAGCAAACTAATGGGTATAGTATTCTCATCCTAAGGGGTGGTGAAAGCCACACACACTCTGGCTAGGCTTATAAATGCCCTAGGGCAGATAGCCTAGTATGAACCTATGAACCTATAAGAGTAATTGGCTAGGCTTAAAATGGCTCACAAGGGCAGTTAACCTAGTAATAACCTATGAACCTATCTATACCTTATTCTTGGTAACAAGATGGCCTGTAAAACCACATTAAATACCTATTATTAATTCTGGGTGATACAACCTCTTTAAATGAACACATTTCTGAGAACAACAAAAAATGTAAGCAACCCTTAAATTCTTCAGTTCCTTATCCAACTTGTAGCATCAATACGATTCTACAGACTTTTTATATTAGTGTACCATATATAGGCGATATTTCAGAGCATATGGCCAAACAGTGGTAGATTTATAACTAAGGTTCTTGAAACATTACCCACCAATGTCCCTAATAATGCTACTTTAGGATGTAAACTAGCTTTAACACTTTAGGATCTCCCTCACCTCAACAGTTTTGGGGTTTTATCCACTTACTAGGAATCTGAGCTCAGCTGAATACAACCTAATTTAAAGAACCTTCAGAAACTGTAATACATTTGGTAATCTTCCATTTTTAAATCTGTTTGACATATATGGAACCAAGTCCATCTTAACATGAATATCAGTACTTTTTCATTTGTGGAGAAAATACCTGTATGTACTTTTTGTCTACTTTTCATCAGGTAGCAGAGAGTGATAAAGCTCTGACTATGATCCAGTTATCCAAATATCTGTTAGGAAGAACAGTTGCATCTATGATTGTAGGTAGGGGGTGGTCCACGTACATCCAAGGTCACATCTCTTGGGGTTGAGGTTGCATTGCAAAAGGTGATCCCAGGGGTAGGTGCTCAGCTTCTATGCCACATATGTTGCAGCTTTCATCAGGAGAGCATAGGTGCATGCATCATCACTGGGGTGGCCATTGTGGCAGAGCACCTGTTCCTCTATCGGAAACTATGGATAGCCCTAAAAATATATAAACTAATTTCAAGGAAGGTAGCCAAGGAGCAAACCCCTGCTGAGGCTACCTACATGCTGGCCTCTTCCTGGCAGGACTTGTCCTTACTAGGGATGGGGGGAACAAACAGGCATGGTTTATAGAGGCTGTTTGGTTAATAGATGCAACAGAAAAGACATTGAAAAAAATGATTTACATATGTTTGCAACATGCCATGAACCTTGGCTCCAGAGGCCCCCACTAAAAATAGGTGAGAAGTTAGTTTAACATCCAATAAGTCAAAGGACAATGAAATAAACAAACACATGCACTATATAATTAAATGTTATCTTGACTGCATCTCATCACATGCCAGGGGCTATTTATAAACCTCACTCCCTGGTAGCACAGATTGTTAATTTATTCATTTAACTGCATAATTGAATAGGGCCATCTTCGATCATTTTTACCCATAACCCAGGCAAGAAGACTAAACATACAGACAGTTCAAAATAGTCATGCATGTTTCTGGAAGGTGGGAGTGAACAGATCATTTGGAAAAAAATAATAAACACAAGCACAGCATGCAAACTACACATGGACAGTAACTGAAAATAAAGTTTGAATCCTGGACTGTATCCCTGAGATGAAGTAATCTTAACCAATGAGCCATCCCGATGCAGAATGTACACTGCAGCTGTACAAATGGCCATCTTATGTATCCTTCTTACACCAAACGCTCCTTGGTAAAGCAGTTGCTTACATGTGGTACACAATCCTGTATTTTGTTGCTAACAACCAATTGTGATAAACCAATCATCACAGCTGATTGAAGTTATTAGTTCAGTTCATAGGCTACTAAATCGTTTAAGGTGATCAATGCATAAACTTTTTTGTGACAGATTAAGTACCAATATCATCTCAAGATTACCAAAAGCAATGCTATTAATATTAAAAGTAAAGTATCACTTATTCTTTACTGGTAGACTCAATAACATTATAGATTAAAGCCCTGCAAAATATATATTATAATTGCCAATAAGTGAATGAAATGCTGAACATGTGTTTCTTTACTGGAATCCACATTTTCTCATGGATATACACTGAATATTTACTGCCAGTATTCCTTTGTTGAAATCTGTAAAAGCTAACAAGCCTGTGTATTTCAAAAATCAATAAATCATGTAAACAGTCACTTCCAACTGTCAGGGCTTGTGTGGTATTAGTGCTGTGTTACTCGCAGTTTAGATTTACTTAGCTGTATAAATAATCTGCAACTCTTCTATATATGAGAATTGGCTCTGTGGCTCAACCAGATTAGATAATTCCATTTGCTTCATTCAGCAAATTTCCTGCTGCTTGAAACACAAATGCAATTCATTCAGAGCGCAGCTTCTGAAGAACAAATACATTTCATTCAGTGATACAAGAGAAATACTTGTGCTGCTAGTTTTCTTACATTCAGTTATAGGCTTGGTTAGCTGCAGTTAAATACTGAAACCTTCCATGTCAATTGCAAAAAGATCTCCCCATGAAGAAAAAAATCAGAAGTTCAAATTAATCTAGTGCAATAGAACATAAAATGTTAAATTGGCAACAACTTGTAAAGGCTAGAGCATTCTCCCGCACAGCAGTATGCAGACTACTATGACCAAGCTCCCATTGTAAATTATTATCAGCATTACTTTACTCCATTACAAATTTAGTGAATGCTGCGACTACCTGATGCAAACTCAAAGGAATCTTAGATAATACACCGTTTCTTCTTACAAAACTATATCAATTGTTAGGACCACAGTACGTGCCCGGAATTATATTTAAATACAGACTAAAGCTTACAGCTGCAAGAATTCTCTGAGCAGTCATTTAGATAAACATTTTAAGATAAGCACTCTAACTTAATTACTTTACACATGCTGGGAAAAAGAACAATACCTCACAAACATTGGAATTTGAAATGTATTGCATATCATATGGATAAGGGGCTTATTAATAAATGCAGTCTGATAAAAATGAAAAAAAAAAAAAACCCTAAGACTTCTGTTACATTTAGAATAGTATTTATAGCTGTTCATCCCTGGCATATATCTGGTGATTTAATATCCTTCTTACTGCTTTTAATTTGTAGTTATACTTGCATGTAGGAAGGTATATATACACTGCATAGAACTTTGTGTAAGATTGTACAAAGTTCATTTGTCATTTGAATTTGCTGAACAACTTTCAGCTATCAGAGATCTTTCATCATTATCTGTGCATTTGATTGCTGGCAGTCACTAGTCCTTCATATAAGCAATTAGTCTGTTTTACTATATGGAATTAAAGTCTGCTGTATGTTATAAAAATATCAGACAGCTCTATGGATGGTCTAAGGCAGGTGCCTTTTACTAGTGATTTAGCAATTTAAAACTATACAGCCTTGCAATGCACTGGTAGTCCATAAAAACTATTGTCTCCTCCTTGACGTCACTGAATAATGAGATAAACTTTAGCTTTTCTGCATCCCTGAACTGGGAAAAGCGGTATTACAGAATGAATGAAAAAAAGGAATTGTACAGTCATCAGTACTACAAAATTATTATTTACAGCCAAACCATTTCATATCTACCACTAAATAATGTTTTGCCTTGTTTTTGAACTTTAAGCTCTGCTCTGCTATGCATATGCTACATTTTGATAGCTGCCTTTTGCCGTTTTGCCTTGTTTTTGAACTTTAAGCTCTGCTCTGCTATGCATATGCTGCATTTTGATAGCTGACTTTTGCCGTTTTACCTTAGTTTTTGAACTTTAAGCTCTACTATGCATATGCTGCATTTTGATAGCTGACTTTTGCTCTTATTCTCCCCTTCTCTGTTACCCATTCCTACAACATAATCAAACAGAAGGCTGCAACAAAATACAGACATAAAGCTGAAATAGTTTTATCAATCCTTGGAAGTGTTTTGGAAGGCATGGCAAGGGTGGATTATTATAGCAATAACCCACACCTGGGTGTGGGTAATGTTGGATTTACCCACGGTTGGTGTGGTTTGGTCACGAGGGCGAAGCCCAATTGGCCAAACAAAGAAAACCGTGGGTAAATCCAGCATTACCCACACCCAGAAGTGGGTTATTGCTATTATACAATGACATTATTTAAGGAAAAAAATTACTTTTCTTAAATAATGGCATTGTATAATGCCTCCTTGCTGCCCTTCTGCAGCTGTTTGGTATTCTGCAGCAGTTCTGATGTACTACTCATGCATATGCTTACACAATACATCAGAGCTGTGGGCGGAAGCAACGGAGAAAGCAAAATCTCCATTGCTTTTTACAAACTGTCTTGCTATGTTAAAGGAGTTTAACATAGTGAGAGACAGCTTTAAAAAAAGCAACGGAGAATCTCTGTTGCTTTTTTTAAAGCTGTCTCGCTATGTTAAACCGTATTTAACATAGTGAGACACCTTTAAAAAAAGTAACGGAGATAGGAAGATCTTTGTTACTTTTTTTAAAGCTGTCTCGCTATGTTAAACTCGTTTAACATAGTGAGACAATGTGTAAAAAGCAATGGAGATCTTGAGTTCTCCGTTGCTGTAAAAAAAGAGTTATACTAATGGAAAATCCGTGTGACCGGACCATTTTCCATTACTATAACTCTGATTTACAACGTTCATGCTGACTAATCAGCGTGCATGTTTTGGAATATTAATGGGGGGTCATTGCATAATTTAATTAAACTAACCCTTCAACATTCTGCAACATTATATGCATGTATTTCATCAAAGTGTTGCATTTCTTAAAATTCCAGATACAAGTGGAAGGAACATGTGACCACCCCCACCCCACCCAACTAGTGTTACATAAATAAAGTAAAGGGCAGAAAGTAGTACATGTCTGCTACAGACCGGTGTGGTACTTTTGTATACTGTAAAGAAACCTGGTTAAGGGGTAAATGACCACCAAACAAAGGAGCCAAGCAGTAAAGTAGGGAAATGTCAACCTAACTTTAACATGCATACTCAGAATGCTAAGGTTAACCTAACATTAACATGCATACTCAGAATGCTAAGGTCAACCTAACTTTAACATGCATACTCAGAATGCTAAGGTCAACCTAACTTTAACATGCATACTCAGAATGCTAAGGTCAACCTAACTTTAACATGCATACTCAGAATGCTAAGGTCAACCTAACTTTAACATGCATACTCAGAATGCTATTAATATAAAACACTGGTTTAAGATGATTGGATCTGACAAAATGTTGAACTGTTAATGCATTTTAAATGCTAATATAATTTAACTATCTGAGTTTAAATACCTTCTGCATTAAAGATGTCAAAATGTAATCTTGAAGATAAGAATATCTTGAAAAGGTTTCCCACTTTCTGAAGCCATTGCTTCCCTTTTTTGGAGAACTGGAGTTTGACAGCTATCAGTATATTCCATTTATAAAAAATAATTTTATTTACTTATTTTTATTTTATATTTGTTTGCCAGGTTAGTTTGACTGGGCCAGTAGCCCCTTTTCAGCAGAGAATGGGGAGAAAAGCCCCCCCCCCCCCAAAAAAAAAAGTAGCTATCAGAAGGAACAAGTAAAAACAGACAGTATGCAGTAAGACCTTGTACAAAGATTAAAAGAAACCATTGTATACATACACACATATATATATATATATATATATACACATACACACACAAATCAGCACTGGTAGATATAAGAAGCTTGCTTGAACAAAGTAAAGATAAGGTGTATAGCAGGACAGAGCAATATGGAGATAGAATTATCCAGGGGTGATAGAGGAGCAGAGCCAGTTGTTGGCTAGATGTTCTTTAAGGAGGAGTTTGAATTTAGAGGTGGAGAGGGTATAGATATTTATACATATAATTTTGCAAGGTGCCATTATAATCCATTTTTTAATTAATTTTAATCAATACCACCTTATATGTATTATTTGTGTAAACAAGATCTGTTCGTTAATAAAGTTGTCAACATGTTTATAGATAAAATAATAGAGGAACCAAATTGCAATGATCAATATTCTATTTTTACATGCATGGCAAGACTGGGATTCCTTTTGATGACTATGAAGACCCAACATGTCTTACTATCTGCAAATAATGTAGCTTGATAATCATGTTACGATGTGAATCTTCTGCATACTTCTATATACAGTTTTGCTTTTCTAGTTCTACATTGCCCATTGATCTCATTTATGTATTCCAGGTGTTAGCAACAGTATCCTAAAATGGGACATGCTGTCAAAGTAGTACTTATCATTGTTTAAGATCCGGTCATTAGTAACCATGCATTTTATCATAACTTTGCAGTTTGACTACCACTTGACTCTCTTGTCTTTATCAGGGTACCACTGTTAGTGCTGCATATTACTTTTATATATATTTATTTGTGTGTGTGTGTGTGTGTGTGTGTGTGTGTGTGTGTGTGTGTGTGTGTGTGTGTGTGAGTGAATTCCCTACAAATCAAGAGGGCAACATTTTGAAATGAAAAATAGCCAGTACAGCTGTTCAAAAATCATATTTTTTTTCCACCACAAGATTGCAATACCTTTACCTACTGTTATTTGATCTCTAAGTTGGTAAATATAATTATTAGGGTGTGTGTGTGTGTGGGGGGGGGGGGGCTTGCTCCCTACATAAAAAGCAGATTTTGTTTTTTTTTTCAAATCTTTGTAATTCAAAGTATTGTATATTTGAATCCTTGTGACTGAGACAGCTCTGAGTGTACGACAGGTGTTTGAAGTTTAGATACTTTAAGTGTCTGTAATATAAATAATGTATTGTTTATATACTAACTCAAAAACCATCTCTAGAATGACTAAATGCTTTGCAACACATGAAAAAAAATTTGTCTTGCACCCATATAATCACCATAATTAAAAGACTTTTATATATTATCTGGTATTCACATGACTGATAAGTTTACTGTAGACCGACACATTCAAATACGCGTTTTAATTGACTGTGATTTTATGCAATTTGTAGTATCAGTGTTTTTGTGGAAAATTATTAGCTGGCATAAGTCAATTGACTTTTGTTATGTAGTGGTTTTTTTTTCATTATTGAATTGTCTGATGAAGTCCGTTTGACACCTGTAGAAGAAATGGCTCATGTTTCAAAGTGATACTGTGAGTGTTAGAAAATAGCTGCGTTTTTTTTATAATTATAATTTTTCACCTCATCTTTTTATCATATTCTGTTCTGGTGTATATATATTTTATTATTTAATGTTTTGCATATCATGAAGGAAACAGCTATGACGGTCAGCAAGGAACATCAACCTGTAGTACAAGTCAGAATATGAAACACGGTCACATTTTTATGTTGACCAACAAATTTGCAAGAACCCCACTGGTTTAATCATCAGATAAAACTACTGTGCATGTATGACTAAGTAACAGAGTCTGCTAAGTGCTGCTCAAACATGAAATTATCCAATGAAATGCTTATTTGTGGTTGAGGGATGATGACCTACACATTCAGCTCACAGGCTAAATGCAGTTCTATAGCTAAGGCACAGAACATGAAGGCAGCTCTGGTGTGAGCTACAGAGGCAGCCCTGGGGGTGAGTTAACATGACTGACACAACTGAGAAAAATGGTAATCAGGCACAAATTCAGTATCAGTTTCATGTGATATCATAGCTGTTTGAATTAATTAGCTTATTTGATTTTACAGTGTGTGTGTGTGTGTGTGCGTCTGTGTGTGTTAGCAGCAAGGAGCAAAAGTGCTGCTACAGCTCTTTTTTTTTTTATTTTGTGGCAGAGTGAGCCAGATGGTGGTGTGAACGTTGGCTTTAGGTTATGGTCCCGTTCATGTGACATGCCAACCCCATGTACAGACATGGGAAAAGGGATTTGATGACGATGCTCAGCCTTCAAGTGGACTTACCTTCACAACTTTGGAGAAATCCTTTCTTTTCTATTGAAGTAAATTCAGTGGGACAGTCAACAAAACAGTTTTATTGCCAATTATTATAACTAGCAAAAATGGTCTTCAACAGAGCTGGAGCACCGAAGAATATTAAAAAAAGAAAAAAAAAAAAACATGTCTACGGTTCTTGAAGTGCAATCCATCACCACCACCCAATGGTTTGGATAGCTAATGGTACATGCCCCATGGTTAGTCTTTTAACATAAAGCTCCCTTTATAGCAGCTTTTTATCCTTCCTAACAGAGGAAATGCTCAAAGCAGCTGGCAGCTGTATAGTATACGTGGTCTGGATCCAAGTAGTCAATGCATTTTTAAATATCAAGTACAACTGCAAAGGTTCATCATTCCTATGGAATGCATCTAATGTTCAGGACACTGAATGACACATGTTTACATTCCAAACAGTGTGAACATTTAAAAAAAAACAGACAGACTATTTTGTTGACTTTTTTTCTGGTCCCAAGCACACTGACTCGCTCTACCCGTTTTGTTCACCTTCACTTCGCTAGGGGTCTCTCCACTCTCCAAACATACCGCCATTTCTCACCCACCCCCTCTATGCCTAAACTTATTTTCAAACAGCTACCCCCCCTAAATAAATCAATCCAGTTACAACAAAGAAAAATCCATATTATATATCATTTCAATTATCCAATTACATTGTATCATATTAACTTCCATATATCACACCCCACTTACTTAACTACCTACTTACATCTTTTAATGTTATAAGTCAGAACCAGAGAAAATAATAGTTTTAAATCTTCCGCATATCAAAACTCAGTTACAATTAACAATTATTCCTACCCACCCATAACATAATTACTTGTACTTAGGTCAGAAACACAAGTAGTAAGCAGTATGATAACTTTACATCATCAGTCCTGCTATTTCTATCTATCACGGTTTACATGACCTCTTACCATACAGAACTTAACACAATCTATGTACACTACCCCCTTCCTAGACCCACTACCATTAAAACATACAAATTTAATAATAGCACCAACTATCTCTAATCCCACAAACATAAACCATGCACCATTTGTCTTACTCACACAACTGTTTTACCCTAATGCTACACAGGCACACAAGTTTATATTAAAATACTTAAAATGTATAGTTCACATTGCATTACAGCTTATACTTAGTGGGGATATTCACCCCAACACTGGCTCCCAAACAAATCCAGCTCATCTAGATTTTCACACCCCAACAACTACTAACTCGCTCCAGAAGAGGTACTGACTTACTACTACTAAATATACATTTCAGAAGCATCATGAACAAAATTCAAGAGTTGCATGCCACCCTTGATCTGTATACTCCAGATCTAGCTCTTATAATAGAAACCTGGCTAAAACCAGACATCTGTAGCAATGAAATACTTCCCCATGATACAGTATGCATAGGCTAAACAGACAAGAGAAAAAAGGTGGTGGTATCACCTGTCTATACAAAAACAATCTCAATTTACAAACTTTAGACCTAATCATCCCACACCACCAAAATACTGTTTACTAAACTAACAATTAATCCAAAGAAACATCTGAACATAGTTGGAGCCTACATCCCACCTGGAAACAATCCGACTACTCTAGAACACATCCTAAATTGGAAAGCAACATCCCTCCCTCAGGAAACTATTATAATGGGTGAGTTTAATGTGGACTGGCTCTCCTGTAGCTCAAAAAATCCCACTGACCACATTAACCTACAGGGCTTCTCTCAAACAATCCAGACTTCTACTAGACAAATCATCAAGCATTCAGTCCTGGACTGGATCCTTACAAACAAGCTAAATTTATCCCTACATTGACGGTCTCCCAGACAACTTCAGTAAACATATTCCAATGTACATACTCTGATACTGAATACATCCATAAAAGCTTACCACCTACCACCAAATCAGAGAGAAGAAAAAGATTATCCCCCAAGACTTCATAACTAGTTTAAAAAAATGCAACTGGGCACCACTAAAATATATTCCTTTAGATACTGCAGTTGAATACTTTAACTCAACCTTCCTCAATATCCTAAATGTCTTGCCCCCCCCCCCAAAGAACAATTTGCATAAAATCCAATTATGCCCCCAGCTAACCAAACAAACATGATCTCTGTTAAACAATAGAGATAAGACCTGGGAGAAATGGCTAAATGACAAAACTACAACTATCAAACAAACGTATCTAGAACTATGAAATAATGCTAAAAACATATTAGACAGGACAACATAAATTACTGTAGCAAGGTCCAATCAAAAAATCAAATAAACCTACCTACCATCAAAAAAAATCCTACAGCCAGGATAAACTAATACTCCCTCCACAACACTCATCAATACTAAAGACAGCATAGCCTTACAATTTAACAGATACTTCACTGAATCTATACTAGCCCTCACAAACAATAATTGCTCATCCCCTATCCAGATTCCCACAGTACCCATGCTCGATTCCAATAACTTCTCTTTACAACCTGTCCCAATAAATACCATACTTAAATATTTCAAAAGGCTTAAACCTACTACACTTGCTGCAGATTGTCAAATAGCTAAAAATCGTTGCAGAAGCAATATCCTATCCAGTATCCGCATTAATAAATTGATCAATTTCAGAAGTCCCTAAAATTTGGAAAGTAGCATATATCATCCCTCTACATAAAGGTGAAAACTTAACAGAATTATCAAATTACCGGGCAATAGCTATACTATCACAGTTATCTAAAACACTTGAGAGGTTCATCCATTCACAAATCTGAAACTATCTAATAACCAACAATTATCTAACACTCAGCATGGTTTCCTTCCTAATCATAGCACCAGCACTGCCCTTGTTAACTTTACTAACTTTATTAACAACTAGCACAATTAAGGCAATTTAGTTTTCTCCACCTTTCTTGATCTGTCCAAAGTTTGATACGGTCTCTCATTCTAAACTCTTAACTACACCCTCAGAATTTAAACTCAATCATGCTGCACTTACTTGGTTCCAGCAATATCTAACTGATCACCAGCAAGCTGTAAAATGGCAACAGAATCTCTCTTCATTACTGCCTGTAACCTTGTGAGTACCACAGGGATCCATTTTAGGCCCTCTCCTTTTCATTATCTTTACTAACAATCTTCATTCTGCCACCCCACTTGCCTCCGTAGTTTAATATGTGGATGATTCCACCTTGATTTGTGCCTCCCCAACACTACAAAAACTCCAAAACTCACCCAGCAATCATTCAACACAGTGGAATTTTGGGTAAACAATGCACAACTTACACTTAACCATAACAAAACAAAACTCATGCTCTTCTACCCAACTAGAGCTGCAGACTCCCATCCACAATTCAGTACATCACAATCAAACAAACCATACAATTAGTTCTCCTGTTTCCCAAACAAAAGTACTTGGAGCGGTCATTAACCATAATATGAAATTCGACATACACATATCACAGAAAATAAAAAAAAGTTTCCAAAAAACTAGGAACTCTGGACAGAAATCGACACTTTCTAAACAAATCTTCAAAGGCCACTATAGCAAGAGCCCATCTTATCTCTACACTACTGTACACCTCACAAATTCTCCCAAATATTAAGTAATTGGACCTACCAAAACTCAAAACTTGCTATAAGAAATTTGTAATGTTTACTACAGAATCAACTTTCAGATCTCCTCATTGTTTAGCTTTAAAACAACTATCTTGACTTGAACTAGAAGATCTACTTGCTTATAATCAACTCACCTTCACCCATCAAATACTAAATCAGCCACAAAAAGCACTAGTACTTCAAAACCTACTTATACAGTACTCCAGTAACAGGGTATTGCGACAAATCCTTCTTAAATATACCCAAATCTAACAATGGAGCTGGAGTTTCATGTTACTCAAACTGCATAGCCCAAACTTGGACTTCCACACTATTAAATATGAAAACAACTACTAACACTTCCAACTTTAAAAAACTTCTCAAATCACACCTATCCGAATCCTGGACCTGCTCTTATACAAACTCTGGTTAGGGAATAGATGTTTTAAGGCAGCTAAAAGAACACAACCTGTTATTTTTGTATTTGAATAGTATACCCCCTACTAAGTGTATGTTCGTAGGTAGGTGACTAGGCTATCGGCCCACGGCCCTAAGTAAGCCTAGCCAACAAGGTTCCCTGGCTTTTGCCACCCAAGAAAGTTATTTTCCTGTGCCCATGTTGAGCAGAGCCACAAAAGTGATCCCCAGGGTGAATTTCTTATTTCTTAAACATGACTTGCTTGTTTTTTTTTACTTTCAGTCACAGTACTGCTATTCTTTGTATTCCTACCTAGAATATAGGATTGTATTAGTGAAATGTATAACATTTTTCATTTTGTCCTTGTATCTGAGATTGAATCAGCATTTATATCTGTATACTGTATGCGTATCATACTGTTATTTATAAATGTGGAGCTTTTCTCTCCAGACCTCTGCTGAAAAAAAACATTTTGTCCAGTTAGACTTTCCCATAAACAAATGTAAAATAAAATAAAATAAAATGACCTATATCTTATTCCAAATGGTCTTTTTTAAATTGAAAGAAAAGCTATGAATTAAAAAACATTTACCATCTCATACACCCCCCGATCATCCAAAATCACTGTATTTAAACCATGATATATCTACATCATAATCTTCCTCACTGTAAATTAAACTATTTTCATCGCTCAGCAACCTGCTTGTTTCTATTATTTTGTATTGAAAAAAATGACCATATCTTCAACAGTGTGCAATGCTTTCAGTGTAATATTTGTAGCAGAAAGAGGTAATTTTATATGCAGGTGCTTGTTGCCCTTCTGAGGACCTGTGATCAGAACAGTGGAAATCAAACTGTGAATGCGAAGCAATATGCATTAAATCCAAGGCTGTGTTTTCTTACAGTATATCCCTGACTCGAAGAAACAGTGATCTTAGAGTTTATGTAAGAAGTGTACATAAATGCTTTATTAATGTAATAGCATGTTTCATAATTCACTATTTGTCAACATAGCAGTTTAACTTTTGAAATGCTGACATGTACAGTGTTGAGTCTCACGCTGTTGTTACACACCCCAGCACTGACACAAGTAAATCAAATTTTAAAACAGAATTACATGACACCACCTCAAAATGTATATATTGTAGGGGGTCTGCATCACAATCTAAAGTTTTGTTTGTCTCCAACTCAAAATGTCACCTGGGGGCCTTTTTAACTGCACCCAAATGACTTTCAGTGTGGTGTGTAAGATACAAATATTCCCAAGTTAGGCAAGAGTGCTATGGCCCATTCTTTCATGCCTAGAAATCCTGACTGACTCGCTAAACCCCGTGACAGTCAGGTGGTAAGGAGTGGGCCAGTTTACTTATCTTGGCAGGTGGTCTACCCCTCCTGCTCGGTGAGCTCTCCTCTGCCCTCGGTGACCCTCTGAGCTATATTTTCTGTTTCCAAAGGGGAAGCATTCATCCACATGCTGAGTTTCTGCTGGTGTCTACTGTGACTCCACTTTGACAGCCTGGGCTAAGAACGTTTGGAATCTGCTGGATGCAATACTGTAGGTGTCAATCTTTTGCAAGTCTGAGCTTCCTCACTCCTCCCCCGCTCACTCCCATAGGGGTTGCTGGGAATGACTGTTCACAACCATCTACCTTAAGTCATACAGGCACCCAAGCTGCTAACCAAACTCAGATCTCCTGCAACATAAGTGCTTTATCCCTCTAGTCCTTATAGGTGGCTAATTAGTCTGACATTTTATCCAGTTACTATTTATTACCAAAGTTATGTGCACACATTTAGTCTGGAAAACATTTCTTGGAACTCAAATCATTAGAGAAAAGCCATCTGTAGGATATCATCTCAAACTACTACATCTCTGCATGTGTCCATATTGAGATGTGATTTCAGACAGGAAACATGAAAAATGCAGTAAAGAAAAAAAAAATCACATTTTGAGAAGAAAACAATCAACTATAATTCGTATTCCATGATGTTGGCATTAACGATTAATATTTTTTTGAAAGTGTTGCTTTGAACTATTAATAACTGCCTAAGTTACAAGTCTGTATTTAATACTGAAACATTTCTTCGTACCTGAACTAAGTCTATGGTTTTGTGAGACTTACATTATGGACTAATCCATAGTTTTTGCAAATTTCTATTTCAAAAAGTGATTTTGGACTGGAACCTGGAAAGAAATGTAGAAAAATTGAGGTCATGTTTTGAGATGAAACTATACAATGACACGCCAAAGTTTATAATGCAAACCCATGAGAATTTTTGTGTTTTATAACAAACTATAATTACAACCTCTCACTTTCCAAATTCATGTGTCTTCTCATACTTTTTCTCACTGTCTGTGATTGCACTCTCCTATTTTTCAACTTGATATCTGGTGGTATTTCTTTTATGGCTATCCTTTTTCACCTCACAGATTCATCTTTAAAGCTGAGTGGCCAAAGTAACCCCTCAAACCTCCCAAATTTATATTCCCTGCCCATTGTCCATTACCATCCCCTCCACTTTTGTTAACATGTTCAAGGGCTCATACTTTAAAGGATTTCATCTTCTTACTGCATTCATGTAGGTTTCTCTTCTCCCATCATCCAAAGACCTGTAAGTCATCTATGCATATGTAGCTTTTATTTGCTGTTGTATGGATCAAAGTTTCCAAAGTTACCCACGTATCACCTAAATTCATCTTCAATTCATTGGTCAAGGTCATCCCTACTTCCCCAGTTCAGGGATAGTTCTCATTTCCTATGGTCACCCCTGCCACCTGAATCCACATTCAGTGGTTATCATTTTACTGGTGGCACAGCTGTGAGTGGTTAATGGTGGTGTCTCACAGCTCCAGGAACAGTGGCATGGTCCCCATCTTCTGTAATTGTTTTTGTGACTTCCTTCTTCTCGGTGTACTTCACTGGGATTGTTCTCAGTTCTTTTTATCTCTCACTAACTAAAGACATACTGTTTGGCTGGCTGCACCACAATATCTATGCAGATAGGCTGTGATAGTGTCACTGTCCTTGTTGGCTTCATGGTTCATGGCCACAAAAATGGTCAGCAGTTGGTCATCTTACTCAATAATTAAACAAATAAATGTTGCAAAGGCTTAGCATGGCAATGTATAATATAATGACTGCCTCCTACCATTTTAGTGGCAAACATTTAAATTGTCAAGCAGAAAATATGTTACATTTCAACATATGTCCCTAATTATCAACCCATGGATTCCAGCTGCTTTACATTTGTCATTAATCAGTTTGCCATTTACACGTTTGTGGAAAACTTTCAGGAAGTCCCTCCCAAAATTCTATTTCTTTGAAGTAAATAATATAGGTCACAGGTTTTGATAATTATAATTTCTTTATGTATACATTACCCATTTGGGAACTTTACGCCTAGTGAATGATCTGCTAGAGTATCTTTTTGGACTCCATGATCTGTGTGAGTATATTCCAGTTAATATGCTCAAGTGATTAAAAACTAAATGTATTACTTGGTGGGAATATTATATTTACAGGGAAAAAAAAGCAATATACAGAATACTTATATCTACTGATAACAAGATATCATAGGTTATGGACAACATAAGGAGTACTGTTAATATTTCTTGAGCATTTTAATAAATTTATATTTTTTTAATTAAACATATGTGCCGGTGCTTGAAGCTGACTGTTGAAAGTCTGAACTACTGCTGATAATTCATTTATACCACCTACTGCCATTTCACTTTTCTACTCTGTCTCATCTGCTACTGCCTTGGTGATTCATCTATACCACCTGTGGACTTTTCACTTTCCCACCCTCTCTCACCTGCTACTGCCTGATGATTCATTTATACCACACCTGCGGCCTTTTCACTTTCCCACTCTCTCTCACCTGCTACTGCCTGGTGATTCATCTATACCACCTGTGGACTTTTCACTTTACCACCCTCTCTCACCTGCTACTGCCTGGTGATTCATTTATACCACCTGAGCCTTTTCATTTTCCCATCCTCTCTCACCTGCTTCTGCCTGATAATTCATTTATACCACCTGCGGCCTTTTCACTTTCTCACTCACTCTCATCTGCCTATATTTTGATGTCATTCTTCCCTGTCAATACTGAGAAATTATTTTCACCTCATATTTTTGGTCCGCTTTTCATAAAGTTGTGTATTTCTGGCAAATTAGTGGCAAATCATTAAAGTCTGAACTTAGAAAATAATGACAAACATTTGAATTTCAGACATCATATCCTTCAGAAAATTCATTTTAATGCAAAACCTGTTATTCTATCAACTTTCTAAGTTTGTAAGCGGAATACTTAAACATTGTCCCTACGTTTGGCCCTTTGTCCCACTTTTATTTATAGCTTTGTCCAGATTTCTTGTTCTAAGAGGTTGAGAGGTATGTGTGTAAGAGTGAATCCCTTTCCCATATTAGTGTGCATGGCATGCAGAGCTACCAACAAAATGTATATTTAGCACATTTTGTCCTCCAGTTCTCCTTGATTTGATATTTCATGCCTTTATCTTTCATTAAATATTTATCATAACTCATTATGCTCATCCTTTCAAATTAACACTGTTTTTAGATTACACTTTTAACCACTTTGTTTTTAGTTATTAAGTAAGAACCACGAGACACACATGCTCCTTTTTGATGCTAAGCGACATACTTGAGCCAGGTGCACATTGGCCTTTTTAAGTGATCTGAAGTTACTAAATTACTGAAGACTCTGGTAATCAAGAAATGGTGATCCTAAACTGAAAAAAAGAGGCTCAGCTTAAATAAGTGACTCATGAAGTATATTATAATTTACAGACTAAAGAAATAAAAGAGCTGAAAGAGCACATGCCACAATCAAAAATAAATAAATAAATGGAAGGGACAGAGATGCAGTTGGTCTTCACAGAAAATCAATAGAAAAGGCTGATTAGGAAATGAAATGACAATCTATTTGCTTATAATTATTTCTGTAATACCAATCCTCCAAAGCTGCATTAAAGGCACCCTTTAAGGAGCTGCCAAGGTATCTGAGTGCACTGGTTAGGAAGATACTGCATTTTTAATTTTCTCCAAACAAAACGCACATAGGCATGCTTCACATACATGTTCCAGATGCTTAATGCATGTCCCAATTCCTCAGGGACACAACTGGACTAAAACAGTAATTTTTTTTTTTTATCTGCAGTGTACAAACCCTCCTGCACCAGCCGTGTAATGTCTAAACCTTTGTATACCAACTCTGCAGTCACATAAACTGTAAAGAAATCGGAAATGCTTAAACAAAAGGAATTGTTGCTGGTGTACATTTAGAAACTACAAATAGTGATATTCTGTGAAAAACAGAGCTTTGAAAGTTTAAAACTGGGGAGCTGAACTTCCCAACAAGTAACCTCAGCCCTTTAACACTCAGTGAGGTATAGGGAAGACATAGTCAGCTGTGAGATTATACTTGTCTCAAGAGTGGTGCTAAAGCTGGACAGACTAGGCAGGCTTACTGCAGTATACCCAATTGCTTCTTGACAGCTAAGTGCAATTTTGAAAACTGCTACTTTCAAAAGCCTTCAACATTTGAAAAAAATGACCTAATGATTTAATGAGTTACACTTCACAATATCTTTAGTAAAACAGCTACCAGATTGAATCAAAATGTCCCTTTAAAACATTTTGATATTTAGCATGCTGCTTTAAGTATAGCCTTTATGTTAGTTTCATTTATTTTCATGTAAATAACTGGAATAAATGTCCAATTTAAAGAAGGAAATATTTTAAAATCATTCCCTAGAATATATGATTATTCTAATCTTCAATAATAAAATGTGTGTTGGCATTTGTTGCGCATCTTCCCAATCTTGCCCAGTTCTAAGAAAGTGCTCTGAAAATAATATGCTCACTACAAGTATTCTTCAGATCATGCATCAGTACCTGTAATCCAGTTATGTATAAATTAGCAGATACTCGAGTGACATCTTGAAGTAAACCTCATATATTCTGCTGAATACCTACTCCTGCGTCTAGCCTCATTTGTATTGGTGGCAGAGTTTTTTGATATCCTGTAAAACTAAATGCATTTTGTCCTCAATATGCAAGTGCATTTACTGGTACTTATTTCTGTAGCTATTCATTAAGCATAATGTTAGCTATAATGTTGTATAGAAGACATTTAATTAATTTGTACATGTATACCCTTAGGTACAGATCCGGTTGAATGATTTTATAAAATTATGAATCTGTAATAAATGATTTTCTGTTTCATTGACTGCATGAATTATTATACTAAAGTTTAAAAAATCTGGCAATGAGTAGAGAATCTTACTTTTCTTTTACCCAACAATACCTTTAAGTAAAATGTCTACTTCGTTCACTCAATCTATAGAAGTAGTAGAGCGTGCAGCCTGTAACTTGGGCAATATTCAAATGCATCTGCTAAACTGCACACATCATGAAAATTTACAAAACTGTAGAAACACAAATGTTTCACAAATAATATTTTTTTGCAGATAGTAAAAAAAACAGATAAAAATGTTGCCAAGTTTAAAAGATCTTTGGGCTAGAAATGAATTTGTATATGGTAAAAGCTTACGACCTTTGATTCTTACAAAAAAGTGAATTTTTAATGTATATTTTTAATGAGAGGAAAAAAAATCAATACCAAAAGTTATGGCTATGAGCTGACATTTTAACAGCTACCATTATATAACACAACTGATTTCACTTCTATTGAATTCATTGTCCAATGTGATTCTTAAGTTTCTCACATGCTTAACTGACAACTATTTATGGATGTGCTCGTTATTGGATTTTGCCCATTTGTGCAAGGACCATTAGAACTACACATATTTCAGTGAGCATCAGCAAAATAAGGGTGTCTCACACCTGAGGTATGAGGATGTAGTTAGGCATTTCTGTATTAGTGCAAAACAGCAAAATGCACACTGGGCTCACCGTGAGCTACTGTATCACTACTAGTTTAGTAAATGTCAGAAGCAGGATTGATCAACTTTTTTAAAAAGGCCCCTCTAACATGTGTCAGCTGTCTCTGTGCAGGTCGTCATTACAGTGCATATTTTAAAACTTTTTCAGACAGCATTTAGAAGCTCCCCCTCTGATTTATGACTAGCTGTTATGGCGCAGTGTATACAAGCAGTAAATTCCTCCATGTAACACAAAAAAACGCTGTGGTATAGTGTCCCTACTACCTACATTACCAGAATAGAAGCTTGCTATCTATGGCCCCTACCTCCCTTAACATTAGAATATATGCAGTCATCACCTATAATGGTAAAACAAATGATCACTGTTTTGGACATCAGCTTCCTCGTTCCATGATGGAAGATCCACTGCTTACTGTGCAGGGTCATCTCATCTCACACCTTCTTTCAGGTGTGCACTATTAAGTCCATGCTAAATCACTAAGGAATGATGCACCTGAGCGGCACAATCAGTAGCACTATTACATCCTACTAAGTGGTGCTGTTCTGTTTCAGTTCTAAGTTCCTTCAGTGCAGAGTTTGTGTGGCTGACAGTCAAAATAATAATACCTATTTTTAATTATTTGTATAAAATTGTTATGATATTTCTCTTTTATATGTTAAAACAATAAATTTGTTTAAAAAAAAAAAAAAAAAAAAAAAATAAGTAAATCTCATTTAAAATGTAAACCTTCCTATAGTGTCTCAAAGTATATTTTATGTATACATTTTCAGGTGTGATTCAGGTGATGTGCAGCAATTTGCATACATTGTGACAATGTGGTACTTCATATTTGTATATTCTGTTGGCATGTAAATGCTCCTCGTAACTTAAAGCAGTACTCATTTGAAAATTTCATTTAGATTGTCAGATAATACCACAACTGTCATGGAATAATGCACTGACTAGCATCTTTTCTCTATTTGCTCACCATAAGGTTTTTTAAATCCCAAGTGTGTACTGTATTTTGATTTTTCACAGGAAGGTAAATCTCAGTTATTTCTTTAATTAAAATTTGAAACTCTGGTAAATTTTTATCTCAAATAAAAACAATCTTGAAACAATTTCCTTAGAAATACTTTACCTACAACCATTGAAGTATTAAATGGTCAATCACAGATCGACTACACAGCATCCCCAAACAGAATTCACATAACACAGCACCCCAAACAGAATTTACATAATAGTACCTCCAAATGGCACTCATGTAACAAAGCACCCCAAACAGCACTTCATGTGACACAGCACCCCCAAAAAGCATGTGCACAACAGTTAAATGATATTTGGTTGGGGTATGATGCACACAGGCTTGATGTGGAAGACTTTTCAACATCTCTTTCTCGGGTCTATATGGCAGTATCGAATGGACTAAATAGCGAATGCTATTTAGCCGATCTGATAATGTCGAAATGGCAAAATAGTGAAGTCAAGGAACATTGAATTTTTCCCAGGGAAAAAATTTGGTGGGCCGTCTTCGGGAATTTGCCATTTCCTCCACTATGGTACAATCTCGGAGTTGGTATATTTAAGTAGGGTGGTGTAAATTTGGGTTTAAGTTTTTTTTTTTTTTTTTTTTTTTTTATGGATAAGCAAATATGTTTCAATTGGAAAAAATTTGCTGTTTCGTTTGTTCAATATTTTGTTGTTTAGATATTATTGGTACGATGAAATAGCATTCTCTATTTTCATCATACGATAATATAATATAGACGCTCTTTCTCTATATATATTTATATATACAGCTAGATATAGATAGATAGACAAAAGATAGAGAGTGATAGCTAGAGATAGATAGATAAGCAAAGAGAGAGATGGTTACAGGGCAATCAGTTGAATGATAATTTTGTCTAAATATAACTCACCCAGTCAACTTGGTTGGAAGCCCATATCACTGAACACCATTTAAGCTAATTCAAAATAACAAACATGATACAGTCAAACATCAATGAAAGAAAAACTTTTTAAAGACAGTTTTTTGCATGGGGTAAGCCCTGATGCACCCCCATGTGGGGGAACTCACCAGCATACCCCCCTTTTTTACATATATTAGTTTCACAGTTGCACACCTGTGTAGAAAACTGAAAATGCCATTTACCTGCCAATCTATATATAGAAACCACTTCAACACCTTCCAAAGCTTCTTCATACACTTCTACATAGTTCTGATTATGTTCTACAGAAAAACAAATAGCCATGCAATCTTCAGTAAAATGAAACTTCAATGAAATTTTCATTTCAATAAGTTGACTTTCAAACATTTTGACCTGGTGAATTTTCTTTAGATGACATTGCCATTTAACCAAAGGACTGTGGAGAAAACAGTAACTCCCTACATATGTGAAAAGAGTCACCATGCAAGTTTAGATCTCATAATTCATGGTTACATTTGGACCAAAGAAACAGACTCACAGAATAATGGTTGACTAATTATAAATCAAATGCATGTACTGCAACCTTTTAAAACATATTTACTGAAAAGATCACTTTTTATACTAAGATTGCCCATTCCCCTACCTGGTAGGTAAAGCAGAAGTTATGCTCCAGTATTGTCTTTTCATTCAGTTATATAATTGTATAGGTTTATGCTACTCTTACCTCTGGAGCCGATGAGAAGATAAGCAAAGCCACCCTTGTGATAAGAATAGATCAGAAGACTCTGAACAGCAGACCATTAGCATTAATATTTAATGTTTACTACACTGACATTTCATTTTATGGTTTTCCCTAATGTACAGTAGGAGTCTGCCGCAAAGCTGTGGAAAAAACAATCACACAATTGGGTATTACTAACCGAACAGCAGAGGTTATGTCAATGACATAGATATTACTTGAGATGATTGATCTATAAAGAGGAAGCTAATCAAAAAGTAAGGGGTCATTCAGAGAACAAAATGATAGCACATATTTTGTCTCAGTCACTTGTAGGTGAATGAAGGGACATTGATTGCAGTTTGCTTGGTTAGCTTAAATGGCCTAAACCAGAGACTTTTCTCATTAGGAATCTGTGTGACCTTTTCAATTTTGCAATGTGCTTTTGAGTTATCTTGCAAAGGGAGGAGTGTATTGAATAACAGGTCTGATGAGGGAGTAGTAAAAGAGAACAAGGACATAAATTATCACAGAAAAGATGTCATGACAGATAAACTGTATAAGGTCAGATGATGTTCTGACCACAAATGAAATATGGTGGATAAAATACAGCATGATGCTAAAATTGCTATAAACAGTCTATAATAAAATAATCTCTTTTAAGATGAATGCTAGTGATATTATAAAAGGAAGGAACAGCGGTCTTATGAAGACTAACTGTGCTACACTTCTTAGCCTTTAGACCGACTGAGATGCAGGCCTGAAATAGCTGTCACTATAGAATACTGGTATCACACATGGTGAGTTAACATCAATACCTATTTACATTCATCTGCATACTTGGTTATCCCTAGACTTCAATGCTTGATTTTAACTCTGAGAAGTAAATAATGAACAGAAGTGATCCAATGTGAAACTCTGTGGGACTCCAGTAGAAATGTTTCTATGGTTAGAAAAAGTACCTGCCCTACTTGGACTGTAGGATTTCAGCCTATAAGCCAATTACCTATCCAGCAGTTAGTTTAAGAATTAATGCTGACACTAGAGAATTTGCTTATGATGTCAACTTGAGGTGTGGTGTCAAAGGATTAAGCAAGATTGCAGTAAGTAGTAAGGACAGTCTAGCCTTTGTCCAAAGCTTCTCTGAACTTGCCAAGATAATCCACATGGTTGAGTAGGCATGACTTGTCCTAAATAAATCTGGTTTGGTTGGGATTAACCAGAGGTGTAGGTGACTTTTGTAGCATCTGGCTCTGTTTTCTATACTGGCACACCTCCTCTCCAGCTCTTCATTTGGAGATTTAAATAAATACATACATACATACATACACAAATAAATAAATAAACAGTTTGTTACTTACACTGGCACTACGCTAACCAGGCAGACAGATAAACGTCCCTTCCTTCCTGTCCAGCTCTTCAATGGAAGAGCAAAAAATAAATAAATATAGGTCCGCAATCTGTTGGCTGGTGCTCCTGAAATGCTGGAGTCAAAACCAGCCAACTTGTTCCGGTTTCTGCATCCCACACCTGACCTTCTTCAGCAGAGATGCAATTAAAAAAAAACATTCAAAATCCAGTACCTGAGGCTTCTGTTTCTGCCCCCCTGCCTCCAACACTCTTTTCAGATTTTAGCTGTGGAAAAAAGGAAACAAATCTTATTTTTTTCTTTTAAACTGTATTTAAACTGTAGCAATCGGCTACAATTTATAACATGCATGGAGTGCTACAGTGTTCAGGTTTAAAAAAAAAATAGAAAACTGTAGCAAACTGTTTTCTACAAATATAGCATATGGCTTTTAGAGTTTATACTTTGTAGGGAGCAATACTGGGGTTAGGTTTTAATTAAAAAGAAAAAAAACTTTTTTTTTTCTTTTAAAATATAGCAAACTGCCAATTTAGAGCTTATAGGGAGCAGTACAGTACCCAGGTTTGACCACAAATGCAATACAGGCTACTTAAAAGTCATACACACTAAAGAGCAGTCAGGATCAGATGCTCAATCATGTCCCCTAAAACTTTGCACACACAGCATTGGCCCCCTTCACCCTGTCCTAACCATGCTACTGGCACTGAAGGTATAGAGGTCACATATGCCATTATTATAGTGTGTTCCATTGCTTTACAGCTAAAGTTAGTGAAACTGCTATGTCTATAGTTACCCTTGCCATTTTAGAGGGGTACAACTGTGGCTGCTCTCCACATTTCCAATACATATCCTCTGGAGGGACTAAAATTAAATATGCAGCATATGTACCCGTAAACTATGTTCTGATCATTTACACTTTTTCAAAAGATGGTAATCGGTTGGACACTGTGTGTTACACTGAGGTATTTTAATAATCAAACCTTTATTTTCCCATTCAGCATAGCTTTCACCCTAATCACAGTACAATCACAGCCTGATTAGAATTTAGAAACACCTTCAATGTTAATAGAAATTCTGACAATCTGGTATCCTCACCATCTCTTGAACTATCAAAGGCATTTGACACAGTATCACATCATCTTCTACTACAAAAACTAATTTCTCTTGGTCTCTCTCTCCTCATTTTAAAGCTACTTGAACAGACAGACATCAAGCCATTAAGTGACAGACTGAATATTCGTCCTTGCTGTCTGTCAAAGTAGTTATACCCCAAGGATGCATTCTTTAACCCTCTTGTTTAATATCAAAATAAACATACAGCAAACAAACATGCTAGCCTCATACAATATGCAGATGTGATTCCACCTTAATCTGGTCCACCCAATCTTAAACAACTTACAAGACCTAAGTCAAGAAGCCTTCCCCTCTATCTAAACTTGTTTAATCATTTCAGAATCTCTCAGACCCCCCCAAGAAACTGACTACTTCTTATACCCAAGCCACCTTACTCAACTAGACACAGCTTCATAATCACATCAACCAATAATGCACCTACTGAACTAATTTCACGCACCAAACACTTCGGCATGACTATAGATGATAAACTAAAATTCGATCTACACATCAAATAGCAAGCAAAAAACACAACAAAAACTAGACTTGCTGTATAGGGCAAAACCATACATCACAAATAAAGCCAGGGAAATGGTTAAAAGAACCTTCCTGCAAACACTATTATATTCTTCCCAAATTCTCACTAACCTAAGCGTTGTCCAAAGAACTAAACTTGACCAGTGTTATAACAGAAGTTGCAAAATTTGCTTCAAACTCTACACATCATACCCAACACTGTCAAGCACTCAAAACACTAAACCAGATCTACCAAACTGCCTTCATTAATCTCAGTTATTAATTGTTCATACCTTAGTATACAACCCAAATAAAATGCCCTACTCTAAAGTCCATAATACAGCACTGCAACCCAATCAAACATCTTGGCTTTCAAACTAAATCCTAAAATACTGCAGGCAAAGACTTATACTCCAGTTAAATCCCTTCTCACCATAACTAAATCCTAAACCACTGCAGGAGATGCCTTATACTCCAGTTAAATCCCTGCTCACCATAACTAAATCCTAAACAATGGCAGGAGATGCCTTATACTCCCAGTTATGTCTCAAATCTTTGAGCCAAATCCCCTGCTCCGCGAAACAAATTATGTATCACTCATCCTTTAAGGCAGAGCTAAAGAAAAAAACATTTCAGCCAAATCTGGATCTGTCAGTGCACATCTGCAGGATGAACTACACCAAATAACATACACTTCAAAACAGCTACCTATTAGGCTTATGCAGTATAGAAAGAAAGGCATGAAAACAGATATGTTGTTTAACAATGAAACTGCAGAAACATGTTTATATGTAAATTCACTTCTCAGAATGTAAATATTAACTTTTTTTTTTTTTTTTTTTTTAGAAAAAACAGTATGAATCACCTTGTTAATTCTGTACTGTTCTACAATACCTGCTAGGAATATGTGTAACAAATGCATACTGTGTACATATGAACTATATCCTGTGTTGGCTGTCTATGTTAGTATTGTCACTGAAGACACAGTAATAGCTAGTATCACACTAAAATAAATCTGTATATGTTTTAACTTTCATGTTTTAAATTGCTATGAGTCTCATTAATTGTTTATCCTGTATACTTGAGGTTTACTATCATTTTATTGAAGTGGATTTGGTCAAATGATCATACCATTGACTCACGTCCACTTAAAGTCACATTGCCGAATTCTGATATAACCAAAATACATATCGAATTTAACCTAGGAACAAGTGTAAAATGGGTCGAGATAGGGGTGAGATTTGTACTTCGGATATATTGGAGTTCAACATTCTCAACGTTTCAGTACCAGATTTCTCGCAAAGTGGATTTAAAAGAGCCCACTTCAATAAAATGATAGTAAACCTATACTTAAGTGTTTTGTAAGATGGAGCTTTTCTCCTAGGGCCTCCAATGAAAAAGGGTTATCATGCCCAGTTACACTATCCTAGTCAACAAATTAAAAATAATAAATATAAATAAAATATTTTAGTCATATTCCCTTTCAAGACTATATCTAATCTTAATATGCTTTTGGGTATATGCATCCTGTAACATTTGTTAAATTATTCTATTATGGTTTTGTTAAATAAAGGTATATCATGCAATATCTGTTAAATTGCCTTACCACATCTTTATAATGATAAAATATGTGTATTTTAGTAATATGCAATACAGAAACAATATCATCTGAAGTATTCTGACTGGCTGGTTCTGATCACAATGTACCATGTGAATAAATAAATTGTTATGAATGAATGACTATGTGAAGAAATCATATAAGCGGGACTGTTCTGATTTGCTAGTTAATTTCATATGATTAGTATAAAATAACAGCTTTCACAATGTGTGTGCATGTGTGAAGAAATACTGGATGGGAAAACGTGTTCACTAAGAGTTAAATGTTTTTATTCTGAATAATTCCGAATAAAGGTAAATTGTTTCATATTCTTGTGTCTGGATAATTTGGGCATTTATTTACAGATACACTCAAAAATTTATATAGGCTTTGCACCTCTACCCAGGTGAGATACAACATCTGCTCTGACTGGCTTCAGATGGAATATGCCCTTTGGTGAGCTGTGTGTTCACTATATTGCTATGTGCAAAATTTGCATTATAAATGATTTAACAGAAAGTGAAGGAAAGAGAAGTGCTGCATCTTTCTTAAAATAGTAATACCTTTATGATGGTGGTTAGTATGATACAGGGTTTGCAAAACAGAGACACAGAGAAGCTAATAAATGATTTACACTATGCATAAAAAGGATTCGATGTTAATGGTGGCAAAGCTCACCATCAATGTGTTGTGAAACACTCAGACAAAAATTAGACTGACATGATTATCATATCCACACTTCATCAGTTCTTTGCTGGAAAAAAATGTAACTAGATAATTGCTCTGGTTACAGTCACTTCCTGCCCCAGACTACGATGTCCCAAAAGGCCATGCTACATGTATGTTTTCACCCTGGGACTTTGCCTTCTCATATCCTTTGGTAGTGGAGGGTATTTCTCCCAGAACACAAATAAGCAGACGGATACCCAAATCTGGGAAACACGAGGATTGCTCACATCCATCCAGATTCTATGAAAGACCTAAGACCCTCCTGTCCCAGAACTTTTCCAGAAAAATGGAGTAAAATCCAGTCCATCAATTAAAAAGAGCTGAAGTGCATCAGTGTTGTCTTTACTCCAACATATACTGCCACGATGAGCTGCTGACTTGTACTGTCACCACTGTGGCGACTACTGCTGCATTACGATTCTTTACCCTTGAGAAGTCTAATAGATTCCCATTTGAGAATAAGTGCTTCCACCATGCCCTGTAAAACTGCAGTTGCAATTTCTGCCCCATTTGTAGTCTGAATATACAGTCTGAAGTGTTTCCAAGAGTTAGCGCAGGAACTACTTTTAGCATGAAAGAGAATTTAGCACAAAAGGTTGTAGAAGTCTATGCAGTTATTTACCCTGATTTCAAAAGTAACAGCTGTAAGGAATGATGTTTTCAGTACAGGTATTCCAATGCTAGTGAGGGCCTGTATGAAGAGAGTTGAGGGTTCACTTTTTAGGGACATTTAAAACCAGAAGCTGAGAAACTGGTCACCTGGCAGGTCTTATGTGCAAAAATTATTTTCAAAACTTGCTTGCCCTAGGAGTTGAAAGACAATGGAAGGACCAAAGTAGACATGCAACAATAGCTGAAAAGTGTATCTTAATTGAAGCATAAGACCACTCAGCAATTACTTTATCAAGTATTGCTATACTGTGCAAGAAATTCCTTCAGATAAGCACTATAGAAAGGCAGAATTTTTTCCATTTATTTAGGATTAGACTTTCTAGTGCTTGGTTCTTTCATCTCATTTAAAATGGTAATCATATCTGTTGAATGCTGGTCCTAAAAATACATCAGATTACCCATGGTACTAGTCTCAGGCTTTTTAGTAATTTTTATGTAAGATTTCTGAAGATGCTGTTGTAAAGCCAGTCTACTGAAGTGTGAAGAATGTATCACATCACCATGGTGTTGCCTGTGATCACCATTATGGCTCCAGGTATCAGGGTGGATATAAGTGGCTTCATGGTCAAAAAATGCCATCATCTTTCTGAATATGATGTGCTTGCAGTGCGTGGTTTTGCTTTAGGTCTCCATCTTTAGTTTTTCCATATTTACCTCCCTAATTAAGGCCTGAAGTATCTGTTGTAAGGGGTTTGGTCTACCTTCAGGATTATCATGGTCTTTCTCTGCTTGAATTCCACTTTTATCCCACTAGATTAACTTCTTCCTGATGGCAAAGCCTGGTGGAATTAAATAATCCAAAAGATGACTATGTTGTCATCAGAGATTGTGGACATATGAATGGATATTTGTCATTATACAACCTGAACAAGAACAGTCAGAACCGACAGGGGCATGTCCCAGAGCCCTGAGTAACCCCCCCCCCATACTAGGTCTGTCAAGAAGAGTTTTAGTTGGAGGGACTTTTCTTTGGGAAGGAAAAGACAACAACTCTTCCTGTGCACTACAGAGCCACCAGGAAAATGTTTGACTTTCTGGTATCAGACTCAATTTTGAGAGACTTAGCTAGAAGCCCAGGTCAGTTGGACAATTTACAGTAAGAATTAAACTTCGCTTTACTCCCTTTATTAATAGTGACTGGGTTGAGCAGTCATTAATATATGGCTAACAGTGTATTATCTTGGTCCTCAGAAATAAAAACACTGGGACCAAGCATCTAAGTACGTCGTCCTCCATGAAAGTGAAATACTGTCTGTGGTCTCTGTAAATGATGTTCATGCAGGAGTCCTTTAGATCCAGGGTTACTAAAAGAGTCCAAGAATCAACAGAACTAGAAGGGATGAGATGGTGAGTGCACTAAGTCTGCTCACCCTCAAAAATCTGGTTAGGAATTTTGTGTTAATCTCCACCCTCTGCAGGTATCTGCAAATTCAGAGTCCACTATTGCTTTTATTTATTTATTTTTTTTTAAGAATTTCACTTTGATAATGTATATGTATTTGGCTAAGGAACTCAGCATCTTTTCAAAGTGGTCTGTTACCATTCTTTAAAATTTGGAAGTGTGTTTATGTAGTGAATATTAGATCCTTTCATGACTCTCAAATGAGACACTTTCTAAACCAGCAGCCAGGTTTTTGAAAACAGATTTATAGGAGTCTGATTGTTATAAATCCTGTTGGATTTTTTGGGAAGCAAGTGAATGGAATTCAGACCCTAGGGATATAGATTGAATATCATCCACGCATGCATAAAACACTAGGATATTTGGTTCACCAACACACAAGAGATCCAGGTAATATGTTTGTAGCTTCTAATACCTCTTTGGAGCTCCACACACTTCAAGCTGTCATCAAAAAAGACCTCAGGAGAGGTGTCAGAATAAAAAGTTTTTTCATCAGAAGTGTCATGGTCTACGTGTGAAGAAATCTGCCATGAATAGGGTCAGCTTTTCACTTAATGCTCAGAATTTTGTAGGTGGAGAGGTTACCCCTGTGACACAGGTTGTGACAGCAGTTGGGTAATTCTTGTACCCGCTGAAAAGTACTCCCTGCAAATCTTTTTTATTCAAAAGCTTGTTGGAACATTGCTACAAGGGCAGATGCCTGGGTTCTAGTCATTCAGCTTTTCGAGCGAAAAGATGACAATCCTTTTGTTAGACTTTCCCCTGACTCTCACATTTGGGCAAGAATCAGCCCAGAAGTGTCAGCAGACTTAGTACATGTAGAAAGCCCAGTCTCACTGCCCGCTTCTGAAGGGATCAGAGCAGGCAGAGACTCTCTGTAATACCAGGACTTGGCCTGAGGGCGAACAACATGGCACCTTACTAGATGTAATGTCTTCATGCCTCTGAAGGGCTGGTGGAGTCTGCATTGTCTTTAACTGTGATTTTCTAAGGTCCCTCTTTTTTTTTTTTTTTTACCTGTTTGTAGGCTACTTACCATGGACACAGTTCTTTTGAACCAAAGCCTTGAACCCCTTCTGTTCTAAACAGGCCTCAAGTTTTCTAGCTCTCCCTGCTAAAGTCTTTTTCTGAAGGCAACAGAATGCTCATGAGATGACTCATGGTGCTCCTCTGACAGATAAAAAGCTACAGCAAATAAAATTCTTTCATAGGAATTAGACTTCCAGATACAGTCTTGGTAGGTCATACTTGTGGAGAAATATTGAATCTTGGAACTTTGCCTCACAAAAATCTCACTGCAGTAGTGATCCATATGATGAAAATTTAGGAGTATAAAGCCACTAACTAATGATATTAACACGGAGTGGTTTGGCCTATAAAACTGTTTTAAAAATGCTAAACTAACATTACTCCCAAAAGCAATCCAGAGCTTTGAATCGTCATCAATTTCCCGTTTCCCATTTTCTGTATGGGGCTGAAGTGTTGTGTCAACTGTTAACATCTCCCATGATGCAGCAGCCTGACCTTGTGTAGAAAAGGGGGAGGATGACAATGATGATGATTGAAAGCTCTGGACTGATTGGTAAAGTTATGTTAGTTATTTTTTTTTCTGTTCAACCAGAACTTTGAATGTTTTATTATAATGAGTCAGTCACACAGGATGGTATCAATACAGTAGCAGTACTGAAAAACTATTTTTACTATTTTTGATGATATGAAATATGAATTCCCCCCACCCCCAAAGATGAGAACACCCTTCAGGAAAGTCCAACACAGACAAACACTTGGGGTAAAAGTCATGGGTTAAAACTCATTGCCAAGAAATGCATTATACTACATTTTAAGATGACTTCTCCAGCTAACTGCATTATCAATAAGAAAACGCTAAAAGTTGATTCACTAGTCAGGGATCTGGGAACTCATGCAAATAGTAACCTAACCTTCAGCCAAAATGAGTCCAAGGTTGTAAGAAAATACTTCTAATGTTGTTCATATTATAAGTAAGGGCATGGCATCTAGGTCCACAGAGGTCATCACAGCATTGTATTTGGCCCTCATCATACTAGTCACAGGCCCCAAATGACAGCCTTCCTGCAGTAAGGCTTGCATCAAATAAATAACTGATGCCAAAATCATGGATTGAAATTAAATACCAAAAAAGACTTTACAGTATCCTTTAGGAAGTCATCCATTCCAGGGAATTACTAAAAAAAATACTCCCCTAAGAGACAGACTCAAAGCCCTGCCACTATATACTCAGTATCTTACTGACTGCTAAGAGGTGACCTGTGTCTGGCAAACAAGGCACCCTCAACCCAATGCTGATGGATTTACTACACATCAGCAAATGAAATTGCATCAGAAATACTTGGTCTAGGGAACTAAACCTCTGTTGCAACATTATCAGAATGGTTTGCATAGATAGATATATATTGCAAAAGATATAACTGCTCTGGAGGATTCACTTTACAATGACAAATTTCTGAAATATTGAATTTCATATGGCCGAGACCATATGACCAAACTTTCAGAACCTCGACACTGTAAAATAAATACACAAAAACAAAAAAAAACTTTCTCACCAATATTGCAGGGGGGGCAAGCCCCCCTGCACCTCCCACACCTCTGCTACGTAAATATACCAGCTCCAAGATCGCACTACAGTGAGGAAAAGGGAAATCTCCCGTTCTGTGCTATATGCAGATCCCCGTTCACAATGATGAGATTCTGAAACTTCGGTCATATGGTCTCAGCATATGAAATTCGATCTTTCGGAAATTCAGCATTGTGAAGTGTACCCCTGCTCTGGAACAGACTCCCCATCCACATAAAACAAACTTCAGCCCTGTCCATATTCAAATTCAACTTGTATCTATTGATGGGAAACAGATAATGTATCCCATGACTGCCCCCTGTAGTACTAATCGACAGATGCAGCTCCTAAATGCATTATCCTATGCATGAGACCCCATCAAATTATCTATGGCATGATCTCAATTATTCTCATTATGAGCAATATATAATTATTGATCATGGAATGGATAAGGCCAATCTATAAACAAATGGAATAAGTTAATTTGAGCACAAAAAGGGAAATTAGCTAGGCTTAAAAATGTCATCAAGGGCAGCTAGGGTACTATTTACCTACCGATCGATCTATAATGTCCCCTTCTATATGTACCTGACCAGACACATGCAGCAACTGGAATGTCCACAATGGTTCCTTACAAAAAGAAACCAGAGTAAGCGCAATGTCCTATGCTGATGGATTCAAAACCCTGTGTACTTACTCAATAGCATACGGACTTCTGAAAGGTGATCTTTTCCTGGCATACAAGGCATCCCTGGATGCTGCTGTGATAAACCTTTTGGACATCTGCAAAACAAATAGCATCAGAACTACTAGATCAAAACACCTTCATTCTGCTTGCGAATAAACTAGGACATGTTGGAGAGAGAGCTATGTTTCTCAGGGAATTCTCATTCTGTGGAACAGGGTCCCCATGTGAAGCAGAGTTCCTCCATAAAACTATTTAAGTTCAACTTAGACCAATGGGTGGGTAATATGAAATTCACCCCTGGTCTGGCACCTATGTTCATGATGGACAGAGGAAGTCAGTAAACCATACCTTTTATAAATTAAATTTGATGGTCACATTTGGGTTGTACGACTAGCCTTATAAGGGCCCAAGTGGTCATTAGTTTACTATACACACAACTCTGTTTTGGCAAAAAAGTGAATAAAAGTAATTTATTTTGGTTTGTTATATGATATATTCAATAAAATACTGCATTTTAGTAAAAAAGCTCCATGTTAGGCATTTAAAAGGGTTGCAACCCTAAATCAAACATTCTATAGTGATTACCTTCCATTCGCAAGTTGTCATTCAGTCAGGCATTTCTCTCCAAGTGTCAGTGCTGGTTACACCACTGACTTCAAGTACATTTTTGGCAAGACAGGAGTGGACGTTAGTGCTTCTGCAGTTGCTATGTCCATTGCCAAGAACAAAAACTAAAACAGTGGCTAGAAAAAAAACTAACAGCAATTCTGAAAACACTGCTGATTTACGAATTTCCCGACAGCCTACATCTACACATCTACAATGAAAATGAACTACTTCAGACTTCTGTCAGGAAGGTTTTGCTGCACTAAATAATGTTCCCTTTGTAAGTAGGTTACTAGGGCACAAGAAACACAAGCATTAAGTAAAGTATTACAAACATTAAAACAGGAAATGTCGGGAGCTCACTTTTATATGCAAAGACGTTTTAATGTACTTTAGAAAATGGAAATTTTAACAACCTAGCTGTATGATGAATCTTTTCATGTCTTCAATAACTGCTTTGTCCTCAGTGGCAACAATTTCCACTACTAGGAAGGATGTTTTATTTATGGCATCAGCATGACTCTGTTATATGATGAAAAAAGCATTTCTTTTTTCAAGCAGTTTACAAAACAATGAAATCCTCATGGTATCCAGCTTGCTCATAAGGCTGGCTTTCATGCAGGTTACTATCCCCTATCTACCAGCCGCAGTAAATCATATTAAGACAATTTTCATCACAGGAAAAGCCTTAATATAATAAGAAAATCCCTCTGCTCCCTAGGAACACATTAATAAGAAAATGATATATCTGCAAATTACACAGTGTGTGTGTCTGCATTCTTTCTCATGATCTTATCCATTTCCAAAATTACATGATCCAAGGCATTTAGAATGGAAACCACAGACTGACATGATCTTAAATGTCTTGAAAACATTTGGCTATGACATGACATTGCAGTTAAATGTATGGTAAGGCAGAATAATAAACGTATAAAAGTATTATTTGGTGCATACAATATTCAAATTCTTAGCTGGAGAATACACGTTATACTTACTGAGATGACTTTTCACAAAGGTTTCTTAAATTTTATTATTAGACTCTGTGGAAATGCACCAATACTGCCCTGATACCATAAGGATGCTAATGATTTCAAACAGAAGGGATGCCAGTCAAAACCTTAGGAAGCTTTTCAGTCTTTATGAAAAAAAGACTCCTTGGAGTGCATTCACTGTACACACAAAACTTCTAGATAACATATAGGGGTTATGTAGTACATTCTCAAAAGTGTTCCTCTTTGAGCAGTTCATTTGTATGGTTGTGTGATCTGAATAATAATTATAAAAAAGCAGAGGCAGGCAATGAATTAATCATTTCTGTTACAGGGTCTCCTTGACCTAAGAAACTACAGCAGTGTTTGACATTATGGGGGGAGGGTGTGCGTCTGTCTGTGTATGCATGATATGCATATACACATGGAAAGGGTGAATGGTTACATTTGTTTAACACTTTGAAAACATTCCAAAGGTAAAAGGCCTGTGGTCTAGTAAGCACATCAAATTTTATAAATGGCTTTCCTGAAAGTATCGAAGTTTACTTTAAGCAAAGAAGTAAACAGATATATATTTTTAATATTAGTTGTGTTTGTCCCTCTGAATTTTTCTCCTTTTCTATTTTGGTAAGTACATTATCTCACAGAACAGATAGTTTCCTTCTGCAGGGGACACATGGCCCCACAACAAAGGGAAATTATTTGCCCTAGACCACACCATATGTATATGGGAGTTGAATGCATTCAAACCAGTGAAGTCCATTGTTAATCATTTGTACTATATTACATTTCTTGTAATTTTCTATTACAGTGCTGTGGAGAAAATCTCATGAAATTTAATAGTAGAACATAACAATATAATATAAACAATTTAAAAGGTCCTGCATATGGAAGAGGACACTCGTTGCAACAAATGTTAAGATTAATTTTGTTCGATATGATATGTAGTAAGCAGTTTTCTTACAGTTGAGATTTCTTACACATCTTCATGCATTAAACAGTGAAAGCAGTTATGCACGCAACTGAAAAATGGACTATACCCCTCTGAAGGAAGGAGAAGAACAGTGGAAGGGGCTACATTGCCAAAAAAGGAATGGTCAGATTGTTCCTTTGCAAGCAAAAACTAAAGTAGTTAAAGACTGGTTATGATATTTCAATTAAAAATTATATGAAAATTCTGCTGTATATTGTGGTTCAGATAAAACTAATAACACTGTAAAAAATATACTTTATTTTATGATTAGCAAAATCTAGCTTCTTTTTCTGTATAATGATTTAAGCTGCTGCTAATTCTATAAACAGCATTTCTTGGCATAAATGCACCCTGATTCACATAATGAAGGGTTCCACTGGACACAGACACGTTCCAGGGTTGACACAGATGTGATGTCTGATTTAGTGATCTACTCAGAGTCATACAGAAGGCAAATGATGGCTGCGGGAATCAAACAAGGACTGATTCAAGGTCTGGATTTAGTAGTAGATAGGCAAACCTTTCTGTCAGACTGTAGAAAGAACATAATTCAGCTGTAATGTCTACAGTTTTGCTGCAGACAAATATCCTTAAAATAAATTCATAAAGGGCAAGTAACAGCCTAAAAAGTTCTGGCCAAAGGTTTAATAAAGAAAACACACTTGCATTTATTCCAGTTGTTAGAAATTACACAGATTTCCCATGAAACGCATCTGAATTAATTAGCTTTGATTATATGCAACAGTCATATTGTTGTGTCTTGTGTGACACCCTCCTCTAGGCCAGTAATCAAGAAGCCTGAATCTTCACCACTGACACCAGTGAGGGACATTCACTTGGAACAAAAATGGATACACACAGTATTTTCAGATGCAGCCCTTTGCACCAAGCACAGTTTCCCTTAAGAGCACACAGAGAACACACTCAGTCCAGGGGCTGTTTTTTCCTTTCTCTGTTCAGGCCCCCAATAAGACTCCCCATTGGCACAGCTGTAGAGTTGAGTCCTCGACAGAGTGCTCCAATGCCAAGTCCTCTACCACCCTTCTCTGTGAAATCATTGCTCTGTGTACCTGTTCCAGGTAGATGACACACAGTCTGAGATTCAATTTTCACACACACAGACACATGTGCACATGCACCTGGGGAAAGGGTGGCACAGATTTACCAGCTATGCCTCCTTCTGCCCAGACTGTAAGATAGGTACTGTCAGAAGAACACTCCAAAGCTAGCTACTCTAAGGCTCTTACAAGGGTACACAATTATACTGAGTAAAATTAATACTAATACAAATGGTAGTGCTTGACCAATGCAGCAAGGCTTTCAGGAGTGGCCACAGTGTCACCAATAACTATGAGTACTCTCAGGGGTGAAAATATTCTATAAAAACCAGCCACAATGAAAAGCTTAAATATATTTAATAATAAATAATAAAATAACATGAAAATATTAAATATCTATTTACAATAAACTCCAGAATTTCTGTCACAGGAA
Source organism: Protopterus annectens (assembly GCF_019279795.1). Lineage (NCBI taxonomy): Eukaryota > Metazoa > Chordata > Ceratodontiformes > Protopteridae > Protopterus > Protopterus annectens. The sequence continues at coordinate 516,205,860 of NC_056749.1, forward strand.
ATATTAAAAATAACACAAATGGAAAGATTCATACAGATAAACAATACTTAACTAATCTCACTATATTTTTCTGACTGATCTAAATAATTACTCTTCCCTAGTTCACATCCTAGAGTAAGGCAAGATGAAGTGGGTGAGTGGTCTTCCTTATTTGCCAAGTTTCAAAAACAGGCTGCCCTGAGACATCTGTCTCGTCTAGTATTAAAACATCAATTCAGTGCTGGATTATAGAATGACATCACATACATCTGGCCATCTGACTCTGGTTACCAGACTAACCCTGTTACTAGAAACTGAACCAAAATGTAGGAAATATGTGTTACCATGCACACAGATAGAGCTGTGCTGAGATGTGTTATAGCATCTGGAAGCTATAAAAAGATTTCAAAACTTCCACCCTTCCATGGTAGCAATTGGTTCACCCCTAAGGACAATACAGCAGGATTACTAGTTCTGGTTTTCACAGACATGTCATCTCTGGCTGCAATCAGAACTGTAAGGTACAATCTTTATGGTCTAAACCAGGCAATTTAATTTCAGACTATTTTTCAAAGTGAGCTGGACTGAGATTAACCTCTTCTCTACCAGTATCCTCTGTTACAACATATTTATTTCAACAGTTACAATACAGTCTGACATATAGGTACATTTCTTTTCGGTCCAGTAAGACTCGTTAGTACATTGTTATTACAAGCAGCTTTTGAAATACTTTTTCAACACAAGCATCTATACAAATATTGATATACAAATGGCATACAATTCTTTACAAAATTCCAGTTAACTATGCTGATATATGTTATACATCCACTGCCCTAATTCTGCTGGCATAGCTGGCAATACCTCACATCATCACATCTCCCGCTTTGAAGACTCAAGCTAGTTTTTCAAGTGACCGTTGAGAAATGTGGCTTGAGGGGAATGAGTCTATCTGAAATACATTAACCTATGCCCTAGCTTAATAACCAAATCTGCTGCACTATTATATCATATGCCTGCAACACTAGGCTCCACCTTAGCAACTTGGTATTTTGCTGGCTGGCTCGATGTAGCCATAGATTCCCCTCAGACTCCTTCTGCTACCCACTACAAATAATCATCACAATACCCTTCCTATCATGGTATGGTTTCATCATGTTAACATGGTACAGTGTGTGCCCTTTTGTGCCCTTGCCTCCTGCCTAGCAGTTTTGCCATGTAGTTAACAGTACTGACCTCCCTTACCACTTTGAAGAGTGCCTCCAAAGCTGCCTACAGCATATTGTGTCTGACAGAAATAAGCACCATAACCTGTTGTCCCACAACATACTCTCGGGCTCAAGAATTTCTGTCATACCAGACATTTTTCTGCTGTTGGGCTCCTGTAAGGTTCTTCTGGGCCAAGCCCATGAGCTCCCTAAGCTTTGTTCAGATAATCCAGACAAAACACAGACTTCCACCTGAGCAGGCAGTTAGCAGTAAAATAACTAACTAAAATCAAATAATGAAACAGGATAAGCGCTTTCCGTATTTAACCTTCTTCAGATCTGAAGAAGGTTAAATACTGAAAGTGCTTATCCTCTTTCATTACCTGAGGACATTGTTTTATATCTTTAATAAAGAGTTTGATTTTAGTTATTTATTTTACTACTAGCTGCCTACTCAGGTGGAAGTCCGTGTTTTGTTTGGATTATTTGTTTTTTTTAACAGGACTTCCTTTGGAGGTGTTTCTTTTTCACTTTTAACTAAGATTTGTCCTGATGTATAGGGCATATGCCACAACAGACTCCTTGTGGGCTTCCCACACACCCTCCAACTCATCATGAATCAAGTCTAAAGCCCCCTCACCCTAAGACCATACAGCAACTCAAATGGTGAAAAACCTGTGGATTGCTGGGGTACCTCTCTGGATGCAAACAGCAGATGGGGTAAATATTTGTCCAACTCTCTCTCCTAAACTGGTCTACAAATGCCCACAGCATGGTCTTTTGTGTAGAGCTTAACCTCTCCACAAGACCATTAGTCTGGGGGTGGTAGGGGTGGTCATTAGGTGCTTCATCCCCTAGCACTCTCACAGACAAGCCATCAGGTATGACATGAAATTGGCACCTACGTCAGTCAGTATTTCTCTCAGGGAAACTTACCTTGCTGAAAATCTCTAACATAGCATGTACCACCTTCTCTGACTCAATGGAGGACAGAGCCACCACCTTAGGGTATCTCATAGCATAATCTACTATCACCAGGATATACTTCTTCTCTGTGGAACTTGGAGTATTCAGAGGCCCCACAATATCCATAGCTACCCTCTGAAATGGCTCCCCAGTCACAGACAAAGGCATCAGAATAGCTTTGTTTATGTCTCCTGCCTTGCCTACTTTTTGGCACTGCTCAGAGGCCCTGCAGTACCCAGTTACATCCCTTGCAATCCCAGGCCAGTAAAAGTTCTGCATAATAGATCTCTTGGTACACTTTATACACAAATGACCTGCAAAAGAAATGTCATGGGCTATTCTCTTCTCTTCCAATATCCTCTGTTACAGTATATTCATTTCAATAGTTAAAATGCAGTCTGGCATACGTGTATTATTTTCCTGTCCAGCAGGAGCCAGTGTTGGTGCATTTTTAACACAATCAGCTTTTCAAATGCATTTTCAACATGAGCATCTGCACAAATCAGTTTGATATACAAATGACATATAATTCTTTACAAAACACCAATTAGCTATGCTGGCATATGTCACACATAGGTAGGTACTAGGCTATTGGCCCTAGGGCCTATATAAGCCTAGCCAAAAAGGTACCCTGTCTTTCCCACCCAAGAAAATTATATTCCAGTGCCCCTGTCGAGCAGAGCCACAGAAGTGATCCTCGGGGTGAATTTCCTACCTTCCATCCAATCATCAAGTGCTAATGAGGAGCTTTGTTTGTTATAGATAGGTAGTTTGTTCCAGAGTATGGGACATCTCTGGGACAGGAATCTATCCCTCCAGCATGTTCTGTTTATTGTGGTGACAAGGTTTAGGTCCCTAGAGAGTGTATTGCGATTTCTTTAAGTGGAGCATGTCCAACAGTTCTGGGTTTGAAATAGCTTTATATGTTAGGCAGAGATCGCCTCTCAGTAGGCGATATGCGATGGAGTAAAGCTTGAGTTTTTTTAGACTGTCTGCGTAGGGCATCTGTTAGCGGCCAGTAATCCTCTTAGTGAGGTATTTCTGTGGCCTTTCTAGTTGTAGATGTCTTGTGAGGTACATACCAAAAGGGGCGTTGTACTCTAGAATGGGTCTTATGAGGGACGAGTAGAGGGGAACAATGACCTCTTTTTTCCTGGATGAGAAACCTTTTGTGATGAGGTGTGCCACATAGAAGGATTTCCTGACTTCTGTGGGGATGTGATTATCAAAGGAGAGACTACTGTCCACCTGTGTCCCAAGTTCTCATCACAATTTCGGTGTTAAGTAGACTACAGGCTATGTGGTAGTTCATGAGTACAGAATTTTTACCTAAAGGGATGACAATGCACTTTTTGCATTGAGCTTGAGGCCATGGCATTGACACCAGGCATCTGTCTCAGTGAGGCCCTTTTGTAGGATGTCCACACCAGAGTTTTGATTATGGCTCCTAGTTTGCAGTCATCTGCGAACTTCATTAGCCAAAGACCTTCTTTGTTAGCCTGTACTTCTGAGAAGTAGATACCAAACAGGAGAGGACCCAGGACTGAACCCTGTGGTACTCCACTTGTCACTGGTCTGAAGTCGGATTTGGAGTCTGCTACCTTCACAGTGTGGGTTCTGTCAGTGAGCCAGTTGGCAACCCATCTTGTGACATAGGGATTTATACCTAGTTTAGTGAGTTTATCTATAATTCCAGAGTGGGAGATGGTTTCAAAAGCCTTGGCGAGATCTAGATAGGCTGTGTGAACCACCTTACCCTCATCTATGGCTTTGGTGACTGCTTCAAAGAAGTCTATCAGGTTTAGGAGACATGATCTATCTTTTACAAACCCAAACTGGGTGGGGTCCAGAGTTTGGAGATTAGCAATGTCATTGTTTATAAGTTCCAGGATGATACATTCAATAGCCTTCCAGACCAGGCTCGTCAGACTATTGAGGAGGTAGTTCCAGGGGTCCGTGGTGGCTCCCCCTTTGTGGAGTGGGATAACCATCACTGTGCACCATTCAGTGGGCACAAAGCCTGAGGTGAGGCTATGATTGAACATGGTACTTAGGTGGGGTACCAGTTCATTCTGTAGTTCATGTAGAATGCAGCCTGGGATGTTGTCAGGTCCCATGGATGCTGTGTTCTTGGCTTTGGAGAGTGTGGCTTTTACCTGTGCAGCCGTGATTACAGGAATTGTGCATTCTTCCGGTACAGAGATGTGCGCTTAATGGGGTGAGAGGGGGGTAAAGTTAGCACTGAGCCTATCTGCCAGGATGTTGGCAATATCAGTTGGTTCTGTATATTTAGTGCCATTGTGCTGCAACTCAGAGGAGATCTGAGTCTTGCCATTGGGATTCTTGACATAGCTACAGAATGCTTTGCGGTTGTCTTTAGAATCAGTGGCAATTTTGTTTTCGTAACTAGCTTTGAAGGATTTTATGAGGGATCTCAGCTTTTTACTGAGGCCGACCAGGGAGTTCCTCCAATCATGGGATTTTACTCTTTTTTGCAACAGTTTCTTTCTTCAGTTGTAGTGTTTGTTTATGACAGGGGACCACCTTTTTTGGATGACAGCATCTTGGTTCTGTTAGGGATTGGACAATCCATGCACTTCTGTAAGTGCTTATAAATTGCATTTGTGTAGGATTCAGCAGTTGTCCCTCTATTGTCCGTCTGCATGGGTGTCGCGAAGTTTGCAACTTCTGTCTTAAGAAGTGTAAGTTGGCTTTGGAGAAATTTTTTATGGTGGTTTCCCTAATGGGGGCGGGATGTGGATGTCTAGGGTGATTAGCTTGTGGTCGGATCTGACCAACGAGGAATTGACCTTTGGTGTGGAACACCAGTTGCCTATGTTGGTAATGACAAGGTCTAGCATATTGCTGCCCTGGTGGGGGTGTGGATAAGTTCATCCAAAGTGTTGGAATTTATGAATTCCAGAAAACGTTGAGCAAAAGAGTTGGTACAGGAGTAGTTTTCCAGTTAATGGTGGGGTAGTTGAAATCACCCATTATTTGGGTGTTAGGATGTACCTTAATATTTTCCAGTGCATTAAAAAAATGAGAAGTGGGAATCCTGGGGCATGGTGGGGGATCTGTAGCAAGCTACAATTTGGACTGTGGTCTTGCCCAGAGTTAGTTGCACTTGGATAATCTCGGATGCATTATGCTGAGCAACTAGCCTGGAGGTGGGATACCTTAATGAATATGGAACGCCTCCACCTTTAGTGTTTCAGTCCAGGTTTGGTGTCCGAAAGGTGTGGTATGAATTATAGCCTGGTAATGCAGGGGTGCTCTCTGGAGCCTTGAACCAGGTCTCTGTCACTGTACAGATGTCGATGTCTCCATTTTAAGGAGAGCCTCGAGTGAGTGCATTTTGAGGTTTAGACTTCTAGCATTGAGTAGCATAACCCTCAGATGTTGCTTGCTTGTACCTGTTACGGTGGTGAGTTTGTCATTTGAACACCTGTCAGGACCATAGTTCAAGCACTGCCCTACTTCTCCTGGCATAGCTGTCAATGCCTGACATCATCACACCTTGTCTTATAAGTTAAAGTGGAGAGAAACTATTATAAGTAAAGCACTGAATCAGCCATGAAGGTTTTTTTGTAATAAATGTATTGTTTTTTTAGCTACTGCCACTAACTTGTGATTCTTGGAAATTACCCAGCTGATGACCCCTCATTCTTAGCTAGGGCCAAAGGAAGCAGCTGGAAGATCCTCTTTTGCAATGACACGTGACAGTTTGAGCTATGGTCCTGACAGGTGTACACGTGTAATGCATCTGAGGTGATTAATGTACATGCCTCCTGACATACCTATATTCCACTGTAGGCTGTACCTCACTTATGGAACATTAAGTGTCCCAACAACACTCCTGGGGTCTCCACCAGCACAGTAATGAATGGTGATACCAGCCCATCCTCACTTCTGAGAAAGGAAAGCACTAGACCATTTCCCTCCTCCTCCTCAGTCTCCCATGCGGCTACCTTCGTCAATGGGTGCTGCTGTGCATTTCAGTATCTTGACATCACTTCATCACGATAGCCACTTTATCAAAAGGTTAAGTGTTAAGGTCATCTTGACTGAAAGAAGGTAAAAATCTACATCTGTGCTGCATAACAGGTGTGTAAAGGGTCTGACAGCCAATAAAGAGGAGTGACTATATCCATACATGCAAATTAAGTGGGCTGCTTCACTGCTCCATGTGTGCCTGATGTAAGAGATGCAGACAACATAACCACTTCAGACAGATAGGCAGTTAAGTCTAATGTTTCTAAATGAATTAGTGGTCATTAAAGGGAATCAGTGCAAATTTATTCTAATCTGACCTCAAACAGCAATGCACCAAACTGCAGTTTTATCATATATATCCTCCTCCAGATGTGCAGTGATATTTGGGGAGGGGGATGTATCCTCCCCAATGAGGACTGATGTTGTAGTTCATGGTCCTTGAACCTGGGGATGTTGTACAAGTGCAGTGTAAGTGAAGAGGCACAATGGAAGATGACGCAAGGTGGAGTGGAGTTTGTGTCACTGACTCCTAACAGACTTATAAGCCATTCTGAAAGTGATACAAGAATTCTAACTGGTTATATTCTACTAGTTCTCCAATCAGAAATCACCCAGATGAAGCCCATTAGTTCAGTGTAACCACAAAATTTCCACTTGCTTTCCCCTCAAACACATGTATATAATGAATTTCCAGAAAATCACTTATGCCTGTCAGGGTCACTCTGGAGTTAGAGCATAATCTCAGAAGCAAAAGGTGTAAAGTAGCACATAATCCTGGATGATATAGCAGTCCACTACAGGATACATGCACATACCAATGGACACATTAGAGAATTAGCAGTGAGCCTATAGGTATGTCTCTGGAATGTAGGGTGAAACCAGATCCCCCGATGAAAACCCATGACCATAATACTCTGCAGACTAGGTGATACTTACAGATAAATAAAATACTGTCCCTTGATGATCCTTTATTTAACATTTGTTGACAGGGAAAGTCCGACTAGGATAGAGCTTATTTTCAGTGAGGCCCAGGGAGAAATGCTCCAGGAACATGTCTTTAGAATGTGGGAGCAAAACGGAGGACCCAGAGAAAACCCATGTGAACACATGGAGGACATGCAGACTCCGCACAGAACAGAACCTCTTGCTGTAAGGTGACAACTTTAACCGCTGCACCACAGTGCCACCCAATATAACACTGCTGCAATATAAGACTCAGCACTACATTTCATATGTTTAGTGTAGAGTGCTCAGGCCTAAGGGTCATTGAGGAACACTGACTCCGTAAGAGACATCAAACACCATCTCCCATCCACATGTCCAATTTTTCTTAAATGAACTAATATTCCCCAATAATTATACGTGTCTTGGTATTTTGTTCCATATCCTACAGATTATTTTAGTTATAAAATTATTCCTTAGTTGTTTTGACTTTAGCCTTACCTTTATATGCCTTGTATGCATTAATTGCATAAGTATAAAGACTCTCTCAAACTTGAAAAACTAGATTGTACCCCCCAGAGATACCCACAGTAGAAATCCTCATAACTCACCTACATGGTAATCCTCGCAAAGCTATTAATATCATTGTCATCTACCTACCACCAGGTAACAACCTTCATAGCATAGAGTCCCTTCTGTCATGGTCATCCTTTTCTCTACCCCAAGAAACCATCACCCTAGGCAATTTCAATCTTGACTGGCGCTCTTGCTCCTCTGACTCTCCTACCAACTTCATAAACTTACACAACTTCACTCAAACCATAAACCCTCCTACCCGCACTGACAAACACTCAAAAAAAATTCTATTTGACTGGATCTTGAGCAAAAAGCCAAACCTGGAGTTCCAGGCAGGCTGTCTATCAGTCATACTAAGTGACCATACCCCTACATTTCTAGTCAAGAAAAGAATACAAATCTAAACCTGTATCTCTTACAAATATACCTGTTGCAAAAATAATTAATCCCCTGACACCTTGAATTTGCTACTACAACACTGTGACTGGTCCCCGTTTAAAAAACCTGCAACTAGACCTTTCTTTTGATTACTTCAATAGAAACCCCTTTCAAATATTAAATAACGTTACCCCCTCCTGAAAATTTGGCAAAAATCCAAACCGCTCCCATGACTATCTAATGAAACAAAGGGATAGAGCCTGGTCACTTTTCCGGACAACCAAAAACAAAAGTAATCGCACCCTTTATCAGCAACTTCGAAACCAAACTAAGAAAAGAGTCATCAATGACAAAAAAAACCCTACTTTCTTACCTGCCAACAAAAATACCAGTACAATCCACAAAAATTCTGGCAAAACATTAACCACCTTCTTAACCCAGGTAAAATCTTCACCCCAGCCTCTCTAACTAGTAATACCTCCAATGCCCTAGCCTCTCAGTTCAACTCTCACTTTATTAGCTCTATCATATTCTCTCTTAGATAGCAAAACTAACATACCACTCACTGTCCCTTTCCCATCCTCTGATGTAACTAACATGTTCTCCTTTAAACCCATTCAAACTTCCTATATAAAAAAAAAAAACTTCTATATAAACTAAAACCCAGCTGTCTTGCCACAGACCAGCTTCCAACTGACTACCTAAAACTAGCTTCCCCACCCATTGCCTACCCTATATCCATACTAATAAATCGCTCTATCTCAGAACAGTATGTACCCAACTTACGGAAGATTTCCCATATCATACCAGTACATAGGGGCAGCCCATCTAGAGAGATTACTAACTACCGACCCATTGCCATCCTTTCTCCCATAGCCAAAATCCTAGAGAAATCCATTCACCAGCAACTCATGAATCACCTTATCACTAATAACCTACTGTTCAGCTCTCAGAATGGATTCAGACCTAAACATAGCACTGACACAGCCCTCATAACCTTTACTGATACTATTCGCCACCTCAAAAATGAAGGTCAACTAGCATCAGCTATTTTCCTAGACATGTCAAAAGCGTTTGACACAGTATCACACCAACTGCTAGTTAAACTTGCCACTTATAATCTCAATTCCTCACCCCTAACATGGGTCCATAACATGGGTCCACAGTTACCTACCTAACAGTCAGTGAGCCACTAAATGGGGAAATAATCTCTTTCAGCTACTACCAGTCACCATGGGGGTACCCCAAAGCTCCATACTTGGGTGTCTCCTCTTTACCATTTTTATCAATAACCTTAACACTTCCACCCAGCATGCCACCATCATCCAATATGCAGATGATTCCTCTCTTGTCTGTTCGGCCCACTCACCTCAAGAACTCCAATACAAAACGCAATCCTCTTCCCAGGACATCAAAACTTACCTCACCAGCCATCAACCCTCTCTCAACCCAAACAAAACCAAGCTCATGATATTGTCTAATAAATCATCCAAACCCGGCACTCCACCCCTCTCCATAATCTCCACCAATGGTCCAATCATCAAACCCACCAATCAGACCAAGCTACTTGGAGTTTCCATAGATAATACACTAAAATTCGATAAACACATCTGCCTATCAAAAATGTCCACTCCAAACTTGTTGCCCTCTACAGGGTTAAACCCTTCCTTACGCAGAAAGCTAGAATTGCCACCGCAAGATCACACTTGCTATCCAGCCTCCTCTACTGCTCTCAAATCTTTACCAACCTATCAAAAACAGACCTCAATAAACTAGAGTCCTGTTATAATAAAATAGCCAAGTTTGCCACCAATCAACTCAATAAAACCCACCACTGCACAGCTCTCAGACAACTCAACTGGCTGGAACTTCCCAACCTGTTAGCACTAAATCAACTTTCTTTTCACATAAAATCATATACAACCCCACAGACTGACCAGCTCTTTCAAACCTAGTTCAACCTAACTGTAAAGCTCCTTAGGTCATCCAACAAACTAATGTTAAAAATTACCCAGCATCACAACCATTACGGCAATTCCCTCTACTCCTATAAAATAGCCAAGGAATGAAATCACCTACCTCAGCACATCCAAAAAACCCAAAACTTGTCCATATTTAAAACTACTCTGAAAGATTACCTAAAAACTAACTGGCTTTGCCCCTGTATTACTCCTGGTGAGTCTCCCTCAATATTGCTGCTCATCCCTAGCATGAGAGTTAATATTACTTACATATCTTGCATGACTTGCAAACTGTCTCTCTAATGTTCTTGTTCGGATATGATATACTACTATATAGCTTCTAAACTTTTGATTTGGAGTGTCAATTTTGCATACATTGTATAACTAATTTTTCTCACTTACTTTGCATACTGTGTAAATACTTTGCTATGACCTTGAATTACCTGCATGAACTCAGAAAATGCATTTTCATTATATTTGTTACCAAATGCTTCTACTTTTACTAAATTGTTTCTTTTCTGGATCTTTTCTCTCTGGGTCTCCACTCAAAATGGGTTTCCAACCCAGTCGGACACTTCCCGGTTAACAAATGTAAATAAAATAAATTGCTTAGCCCTAAAAGTGTCTGCAATGCAAGATAAATGCATTTATTTTTTTTACACCTTCCTGTGCAACACAAATCCCAAGCAGATGGAATTCTTTTAGTAAATTATCTCTAGAAAGACTCATTTCTGTTCAATTGTTTCTTAGTGAATATACAAAATGAAGTGCTGTATTCCAGGATAAAAGTCAAATGTATGTAAAGTAACAAGACTTGGCTGATGCTTTAAACTTACAGATTTATACAATAGTCCTGAGTTAGGGCATGCTTTCTAATTATGTTTACATGTCTTGTTTGCGTCTTTCGGCTTTTCCCAGTTAGGGGTTGCCACAGTGGAAATCCGGTCTGCTAATGATTGGCAGTTGATTTTTACATACCGGCTTGCCAGGCCTGATACACAACCTTCAATGAAGGTACGCCCAGTCAGATATGTCTCCACGCAGAAGACGCTCTAGCTGAGAATCGAACCGGACAGCGTCTTACTGTGAGGCAACAACACTACCACAGCACCACCACCGCTGGCTCAGACGAATGAAATTTCTGAGGAAATATGAATACCCAGCTCATTTTACGAAGATACCTGTTCAAGAGATCGATGATACAATATTAATATATTATTTTATTTTTTTTTAATTGAGGTTTGTCAGAGTACATTATCTGACATGTGGTATTGCCGCAAGGACACAGCAACTTCATAAATGAATACCAATAGTGCATTTGAGGTTATTGTTGAGATGGTCAAATATTTGTGTGTGTGTGTGTGAGCATTAGTGACAATGGCAAGCTATTTGTTACATTTGTAGAATACAAATTTGTTTGTAACATGGTATAAAAGAGCTTTTTTTCCTCTCTGTTTTTAAGGGGTACCAGATGACAGTCACAGTTCTGGATAGAGGGCTGTTCTTGTACACTCCTTTGTTAAACTTGCTGACACATGGTCAAAAGGCACAGAGTGTAAACCTTTAGATAACAGATTGCTCATAGCCCATTTATATTTTATCTTCATCTATGTCTACCAATCTATCTACATATGTATGTATACAGAGAGAGAGAGAGAATCTATATTTCTCTATATGTGAGTATATACTGAATTATCAAAATGCAATGGGAATAAGGTGATTGAGGCCAGCATTTCAAAATTCAAAATTTTGAAAAACACAAAACATCTAAAACAAAACCTCCACCTCACTCGGACCAAATTTATCTGAACCATGATAGTGCTATGTAGTGGCAGTGAAATGACACGTAACACACTCACCTTTGGTGCTGAAGGTTGTGGGCTTCATTTCCACACAGAGTAGATCACTTGCTGACCCTGCATTGCATCATAAGTGGAGGGCTGTCCTTCAGATAAGATGTTAAACAGAGGTCCCATCTACCTGAGTTGGTGCTAGCTCAGGTGGATGTAAACTATCCCCTGGCACCTGGCCAAATTTCCCCTGGTAGTACGAGTACCACCCCAGGTCTCCCCTGAAAAGAGGCTACTAGCCTAGTGGGACTAACCTGGTCAACAAAGGATAAATAAAAAAAATAAATAAAAATGGTTTTGAAAGGTAATTTGCAGGGTTAGATTTAGTAAGGTAGCACAAATTACTACTACCTGAAAATCGTAATCCTGTTCCTAACTTAACCCTATACCTTGCCATTCAAAATTGATTTCTGTAAGACTAAACACTAAAATCAAGACATGCACTACACTACACTATATATATGCTCTCACTTAACCCTAGCCTGTCCCTAATTTTCTTACACTCACACACACACACACACACACACACACACACACACACACACATACTACATCTATGCCCTCACCTAACCCTAATCTGTCCCTAACCCCCCCACACACAAGCACTACTCTACATCTATGTCCCTCAGGTAATCCTAGTCTACCCCTTTGCCCGACCATAGTCTGTCCCTAACGTTCCTACACTCGCACACACACTTCTACTACACTACATCTATGCCCTCACAATCCTAATATATCCCCAAATTTCCTACACTCACACAGACACTCCTACCCATTAATGCTAAAACATTCAGAATATCTGAATATATTGCCATTAGTTTCCCAAACTCATACTTAGCCTACAGACATTCATGTGATGTTCCATTCATTCAAAATCTTAAAAGATTGATGAACAGAACAGATACATTTCAGAGTTATTCACTCTACTGTCCAGCAGGTGGCGAGAAATACACAATACATGGGAAAGAATAGTGGAGAAGGATGAGGTTCATGTATTGTGAAGGACTATGGACAGATTAAAGCCAAGAGAATATATATATGCATGTCTCCCAAATATACAATAAAATCTAGAAATTCAGGATTTTTGCCTGGAAAAGTTTACATAGATATTTTTATACCCCAAGTAGACTCTAGAGATTTTTTTCATCAGGCAGACAATAAATGTTGGAGATGTGAAGTGGAAGAAAGAGCTAATTGGGAACATACTTCTGGGAGTGTGGTGAGTTGGCAGACGTTAACGATTCCCTTGCAGGATGCACTGTCAGAAATGCTAGGTGAGCAGACTGGTCTGACAAGGGAGATCATTTTTCTGAGTTATGATACAGAATCGGAATTGCCTAGACATGGTAAGGCATTGATGTGTCTAATAATGGTGGCTGCCAAAAAAGCATTTACTAGAAAATGGAAATCAAAAACTAAACCAACTAAACTGGAAGTAGTGAATAAAGTAACAGAAATAAAACAACTAGAATTGAGATCTTTAGAAAAGGTTAGCAGCAAAATACATAGGACAAAAATGGGAATTGTGGAAACAATACATACAAGGGAGGGATGAGGTCTAAAAGGTGACAGGACTTAAGTGAGCTATGTAATGTCTGAGCGAGAAAGATTGGATAGATTATAAGTGATGTATAATGTTTGCAACTGGGAGTGTGTCAGTATGGTTTGCGATGTAAAATAATTCCAAAAATTAATCAAAATGAAACACCTTATAAATCTGTTTCAAATATTAAAATATCTCATTTTTAAAACACTTTTAAAAGAAAGATCATCATTGAACCCTGGTGATTGGCTGGCATTTAACCCAATTTGCTATAATAACTCTTTGTATTCTAAGAGATTTTTGATTTCACCATCTCTAGGGTTTAGGATTACTTTGTCTATAATGGTAAATAGAAATGTATTAAAATTGTCACAAACCATTGAATAGTGTCTGTATAAAGCATAATGATGCACAGGAGACGGAGGTCACTAAATACACTATCTCAGAGTGTCACATTTGACATGTTTAGGGCAACTAATAGTTCCGTGGTAACTGTTTACACTGACATAAGATCCATCATTAATATATCTTCAGCTTTTACATCTTCCACATTTTGCCATCTTAGACCTATAATGGTCACAGTTCTGTGTGGGTTCAGCCTCCACCAGTTCTTTTAGATTCTTACCCCTACCAAAAACCAGATGAGGTGTTTCACCTAACCTCATCTTCATTTCTTAGGTAAAAATCAAGCTAAAATAGGAGGTCAGAATTGTTTGGATCTTGAAGGTGTCCTTATTGTAGGGAATTACTATTCCTCCAGTTTTTAAAATGCCAGTTTTCTAGGGGCATTAGTGCTAGATATATCTTTTGGGTGAGTTCCCAAAATAGGTGCATACTTTTCCTTACTTCCTTCCTTGAAAAATTAACCCTTTTAAATTTTCGAGGAGCGTTTGTGGATAAGCTCTTTCTTCAAACATTTTGATTAACGTCATCACCTCACCATCAGATATAGTGTCATCCGTGATCAGCTTTTTTCTGAAAATATGGGTGACAACTAGTAAAGTGCAAATAATCATTCAAACATTCAAAAATGTTTCTTTACTGAAGATGGTCAAACAGTTCCTCATGTTCTCAGTGTCTTTGTAAAGGACGACATCTAAAACATCTATCTTTTCGAAGGCCTTTTGTATGTTATTCACTTTTACTCTGATGAAGTCCCATGTCTAAGTTAAGTAAGGGATAAAAAAGCTTAATAAAGTGCACTGATAAACATATATGCACCTGTGTGTGTGTTTAAATGTATGCTTATATGTCCATATTTATACAAAACCATATGCACACACGTGGTAATGCTGCACAAAAGTGAATAATCCTCACAGTGACCAGCAATGTTTTGGATAAAGAAAAAAAAAGTAAAACTGGACAAACGCAGGAAGGTTTTAGTTAATAAAACTTAGGATAATGCTATTGTACTGGACAGATAAAGGTAGTGATTATGGAATAAAGCTTTGGAAGAGCGATGGGATTTGACATTTGGGATGTAATTGCAATTTATCATTTTTGGGTGCATTACTTCTTTTTCCTGCTTTTGTAAATATTGTATATATCTATATGTATTTTGTTTTTATTTTCTGTGAACCCTGATCACTGGTAAAGCTGGTAGAAGGGGAATGGGAAGAGATGATGAAAAGAGTTAATTATCTGCTGTTTTTTTTTTTTTGTGGGTTTTTAACCTGTCATCAGCACCTTGGAACCTTATTTGAATGAGCTGAGGCTTGCATTTGTATGCTCTTGCATAGCCATAAGGATGTATGTATGTATGTATGTATGTATGCATGTGTCTTCTGGCTTTGCCCAGTTAGGGGTCGCCACAGCAGAACTCCGGTCCGCTAATGATTGGCAGTTGATTTTTACGTGCCAAGTTGCCAGCCCTGATGCACAACCTTCAACGAAGGTACGTCAATTCACGCATATCTCCACACAGAAGACGCTCTAGCTAAGAATCGAACCGGACAGCATCTTACTGTGAGGCGACAACACTACCGCAGCACCACCGTATCAGGTAAAGACAAATACAGGAACATGCTCGGTCCATGAAAGCAGCCTTGCACATGCAATAGGGGAAAGTTTAAAGAACAAAAGGTTTCTGCTAATCACAGTGTCAGGCGCCTTACCAAAGCAAGCTGCATGTGGAATTATCACACCTGATTACAGAAAGTGATGCTAAAATACCAGTCGTGGGAGAACAGTGAGCAGGCAGACATGATAATTACTCCCCAATGCTGATTTAGATGCGGTATTGATACTACTCATGCATGTCCCCCAGCCTTTCTGTGTAGTTTAACTTATTCCAGATATATCCAGCCCTTTCATAGAGTCAGTTTTATTTGTTCTTTTAAGCCTTTGTAATTACAGAGATTACTAGGCATTGTACCTCTCCACTGTTCAGATTTTCACAGACTGTCTAGACTTTTTCATCATATTTTTTGTCTGTTCCTCATAAAATCTATGGTTTTCTGGAATTTTGTGGAAAATCAGTGAGGACTGAATTCACTAAATAATGACAGGCATTTGAGTTTCAGACTTCATATCCTTCAGGTAATGCATGGTAACACAAGCACTTTTATCCTAGCAACTTTCTACATTTGTAAGAGCACTATTAAAATGCATCCTATTTGGGGGGCTTTGTCCCCCCTTTATTATTGTCTTTGTCCACATTTTTTAGGTTAAGAGGTTGAAAGCTACAGTGTGTGCACTTCACTTACTATACAGAATGCTGCATCATCGTCCATCCTACGTGTCTACAGTATGTATGTTTGCACAGAAATATATAAATATATATAACAACATATAAACACATCTACACCCAAATATTGTCTCTATGAATCCATGCATGCCCACATGGTGTGTGCACGTATACATTACACACATGCTAGCCCTACTGCCACCTCTCTGATTTCCTTGGTTAAAAATACTGTGTGTATAAAAGGTTCACACAAGCTCTACAACAGAGCAACTGGACCTACTGCAGCTCTGTGTTACTCCATACTCCTAATCTCTACCCTACTGGCCCATACAAGATGCTCAAAAATCAAATCCATGAACAATCAGGCTACTAGACTGCACTATACTAGTTATCTCACCCTTGCATCCCCTCAAAGGATGTCCCTTAGCGGTCTGTGCCAATCAGGTAGCTCTGTCATGCCACCTCAGCATCCAACCTAATCTTTGCTGCCTCCACCTTTGACACGTCTGCTGGGCTTTAGCAAAACATGGTGTCACCTCATAGGAATTGCCAGAGCCCTTAATTAAGAAAAAATCTATGCTATATATCTATACTGAACAATAAATGTACAACATGCGCCAGTTTACAACTACTTACTGAACAGGTACAAAAACACAAGCTGCTGTTGCACTCTTGTGACACGCAATAACACACAACAAACTAGACTGGTTTAATCACAAACTCTCCGGGTCCTAGTGTCTGATTTGCACAGGACAGCAACATCAGCTGTGATATTTACCACATTTTTATTGAGAAACACAACAATATGTAATAATTTATTTCACACCTTTTTACCCATGATAATTTAAATGTATTCCTGTGATTGGCAGATAATTCGGTGATCAAACCTTTCCTATTTTCGCTTCTTTCAACACTACGCCTCAAAGAATTCGGATACAGTTTCTAAAATATGTTGAGGCAAAGATATTGCATCACTCAAATTACTAGCATTTATTTGGAATGATGACATAAAAAAGAATTGGTTTTATTGTAAGTTTTATATAGAACATTACATGGTGATTGTGTTGCTATTAAACCCTGTTTTGTGCTATCAGTTTATATACTTTACTCTTTTTGTGAAGAAACTGAGTACTCTAGTATAAATTTCAATATGTGCATGTGTGTGTGTTGGGGGGTGTCTTTCTAAAATGGGTACTTTGCTGTCTGCAAAGAGTGTACTGCAGATGGATTAAACCTGCTAGTGAGTAGAAATTGTGAATGCTAAAGCCTCGATTTCAGACATACTACTGTCTCTCATTTTGCTATGGGCATACACTAGCATTCCCTGTCATGGGCTTCTGGCAGTAACCAATGTTCTGCAGGCATGCTTGGTAAATGATATTTAAGCTACTGAGAGAGACACTGCGCGAAGTCAGCATTGCCTCACTGGCCTGCTTCACATAGCCTAAAGAAACACAATAAAACCTGTTTTTTTTTAAAGAAAGCATGCAAATTATCTTTAAAAAAAATTATGTAAAACAACAAAAAGGTTAAAAGAATAAGACACCTTTCCTTTAGTGCAGGGAATGTTTAGTGTACCTCCATGATATGCCCCATGATGGTATTTTCTTTGAACAGAAATTGACATCTAAGAAATCAAATTAAAATATCACCTAGAAAAGTTTAATAACTAGGCTGAACAAAAACAGTGTTGGTATATTGTTGCTTGCAATGTGTTAGCAAATTTGGAAAACAAAATAGTATCCATTGGATATGAAAATTTCAATTCATATTCTAATATTCCAATACCAAAGAAAGGTGCAATGCTAATGAAGCTATAAAAATCACTTGTCTCACATGCTAAGAATGAAATATATATGATCAATTAAAGCTAGACTCCAGCATTAAATGGAAAGACATATGACAGATGTGTAAGCTGACTTCAGAAGAAGTAAAGGTACCAGAGATCAAATTGTAAACATCCACTGGTTAACCAAGAAAACAAGAAGTGCTATAAAATATTTACTTTTTCAACTCTGGTTATTCTAAAGCATTTAATGGAAAGACCTATACCTGTGGCACATTCAGATAGATGAGGATACCGGATTACTTTATTTACCACTTGAAGACCCTATAAGCAGATTAAGAAAGAGAAGTTAGTGTTGAATATGGGTTGACTAGATAATAATTGGGAAATGAGTGAAACACTGCATATTGTTAATCTACTTATTTAATTTATATACCAGCTATAACTTGTGAAAAGTTATCTGAATCAGATACAGGAATCAAACTTTCTGGGATAAATATTGACAATCACTGATGTGCACATCATACCATTGTAATGGCTGAAACTGTGGCGGAACTGAACAGCCTTTTGATAAAGGTAAATATAGAATAAATAAAACCTGGTGTACTGCTCAATATTAAAGAAAGTTAAAATTAAATCATCTAACCCTTGAAAGTCTTCACAGAGGAATGGAAATAGTGGAAACAGTGACTGTGACAATGTGAGATATTGCCAGCTATGTCAGGAGAAGTAGAGCAGTGGATTTGTAACATATGCCAGCACAGCTGGCTGGAATTTTGTAAAGAATTACATATCATTTGTATATCAAACTGATTTTTACAAATGTTTGTGCTGCAAAATGTATTTGTAAAGTTGCTTGTGTTAAAAATGTATCAACAGTGTGTCCTGGACAGAGGAAGAAATATACATGTATTATTGTAACTGTTGAAATGTATATATAGCAACAGAGGATACTGGAAGAGAAGAGATTAATCTCAATCCACTTGATTTTGGAAAGTAGTAAAAAATTCATCTTCTTCTTTTGGCTTTTCCCGGTTAGGGGTTGCCACAGCGGAACTCCGGTCTGCTAATGATTGGCAGTAGATTTTTTATGGGTGCCAAGGTGCCAGATCGACGTCCAACCTTCAACAAAGGCATGCCCATTCTATGCATGTCTTTCAAACGCCACTCGACCGCGGGGAGGATATGCAGACTCCACACAGAAGGCGCTCCAGCCAAGAATCGAACGGGAGAACTTCTTGCTGTGAGGCAACAATGCTACCGCTGCACCACCGTAAGAAATTAAATTACTTAATTTAGCCCACAAAGATTGCATCTTAAAGTTCTCAATGCAGCCAGAGACAAAAAAAAGTCTGCACTAGGAAGATTCCTGCATTGTCTTTGGGGTGAACTGATTGTTACTCTGGAAGGGTGGAGGTTTGAAATTGTTTTATGACAGCAGCTGCAGACAATCTTAGCAAGGCTCTGTGTGTATATATTATTGACACATAGCTGCTAAATCATGACAGTTTCTAGCCAAGGGGGGAAGCATGGGAACCAGAAGTCAGATGACTAGATGCACTGTAGCTACAACCTTGTGACTGTTTTCTTGGTAAGACTATTTAAGTTTGTATATAAACTTTTGTGCTTTTACATCATTAGTTGTTAATTGCAGATATGTACTAACTTTTTTAATATCGTACTGTACTAATCATGTATGTTATCTGTGGAACTTTTCTCTCTGTGTCTCTGCTAAAAAAGGGCATCACCTCAGCTGGACTAACCCAGTCAACAAATGTCAAATAAATAGTAAATAAATAATATTAATTTCACTCAGTATAATTGGGTACCCTTGCAAGAGTCTTAGAGTAGCTGGCTTTAGGGTGTCTGGAGGCAGTGTAACTACCTTATAGTGGGGGCAGAATGGGGCATAGCTAGTAAATCTGCGCCGACCTTTCCCAGGTGTATGTGTGTGGAAATCAAATCTCAAAGTGTGAGTGTCAGCTGCTTAGAGCAGAGGCACAAAGCACTTATTTCACAGAGAGAGAGAGAGAAGTGAAGAACTTGGCTTGGAAACTCAGCTGGGGTCTCAACTGTATAACTGTGAGTGGGGAGACTTACTGGGGAACTGCAAGAAAACCCAGACTTCAGACTGAGTGTGTGTTCCCTGTGTGTTCTTAAGGGAAACTGTGCTTGATGCAGAAAGCTGCTTTTTGTTCCAAGTAAACGTCCCTCTCCAGTGCCAGCAGTAAGGATTCACAATCATTTAGTGGCCTAGAGTGGGTACGTCACAGCGGCAGATTTTATTTCCCTGACTGTCTCAAAGATCTCTACAAATGGTGACTGCTGCCATGTAATTTTCATATGCCTGCCCATAGCTCTCAACCTTCTATCTCCAAAATGAGGAACACTCGCCTTCATAATGTGGAACAAATGGGCAAAATGTGGAACACATACTAATGGCTTACTAACAACTTCAACTAGGAAGGTCATAGGATGGTTAAAATATGCTGGTTTTTACTTATAAAGAAGATCCTTTAATTAATTAATATGATTAATTTCTATTTACCATAGATTTCACTTAAAAAAAGTCCTAACACTGAATTTGTGAGACTCTTTCAGTGTGGAACTTTGAGGAACTTCGCGGAACATGAACTTTTTAAGACCCCAAATGAGGTACGTTCCTCGTAATGAGGTACACTTGAGAGGTATGTGCCTGCCTCTTGGGAGAAAAACTTCACCACCACTGGGTAAGATAAAAGACCAGGTATGTCCTATTGTCAACAGGTGTGCATACTTAAAGCCAAGGTTGTCCCATTAATAACATATGGATATGAGAGAATGTCAGTAAGTAGGGCTGTGCCCTGGAGATCGGATGCTCTTGAACTGTTGGAAAAACATTTTGAGAAGTTGTAGATTTCAACCCCCTCCCCACATTACTTTACTCATTTGTGCTAACATTAACCCAGTCCCTGCCCTTAACCCCAGATTAACTTTTGAAAATCCCCTTTCCTAACAGTACCCCTACACAAGACACTCAGACATACTACATATAGCTACTTATGCACAACAGTAAAACTGTCCCCTTACCGAAGACCATCTCTGACCCTAACCAGCAAGCAGTGCCATGCAAAAGTCTGATCACTAATCGTGAAAGTCACCATACATTACCACACTGCGCAACACTAAAAATATTCAGTTGCCTGCCCCCTATTCTAACCTTAACTCAGACAAATACATGCGCACACACACACACACACACCACAACACCAGTATAATCCCACTTATCTCATTTGGAAAAGTGAGCATGCAAAACGTCTGCTAAAAATAGCCTGCAGTTCACACTTTAACACATGAAGATTAAACTATTATATACATACGTATATATCTATATATCACATGTATATATATATATATATATATATATATATATATATATATATATATATATATATATATATGGTTCCCCTTCAAACCATCAAACGTTTAAAACATCGAAGTTCAGAAGATAAGTGTAGGTGGGAGAATGTTTGTGTTTTTGCAGGATACCAAGGTGCTCTGCATACTGTGTGTGTCTATGTGCCATCTGTGTGATGGCACTACAGATAGGGTACGGAAAATCTCCCATTTAGCACTTTTGCATATAGCACTAAATTGGAGATTTCCCTTTACTCCACTGTAGTGCGGTCTCGGAGTTGAAGTATTAAAGTGGGGTGGGGTGGGGTGGGGGGTGCAGCCCCCCTACATACAATTGTTAAAATTTCTTTTTTTTTGGTGACACTTGTAACCTTCGATGTTTCTATATATATATATATATATATATATATATATATATATATATATATATATATATATATATATATATATATATATATATATATACATGCATACATACATATATATGTGTATGGGACTACTTCAGAAGACTGACAAACCAAAAGACTGAATCCCAAAAGACTGAAAATTCAAAATACTGAATGATGGAATTTGCCCCTTCTCCACTATTGTATGATCATGGAGTTGGTATATATAGTTAGCATGTGGTGTGGGGGACACATGAGGGGTGAAAGGGGGCTTGGTCCCTGCATTAAAAATGTGTTCAGTATTTCTGAATTTTCAGTGTTTTGGTTTGTCAGTCTTTTGAAGTACTCAATTCAGAAACACATTGATGATCTTCTAATGAGGTGTTTCTCTGCCTGACTTTACCATGTCTCTAAATTACCCACTCTGGCAACCTTCTTCCAAAACGACAATTTCACCTTGCCAACTTTATCTAATATACTTGAAAAATGCACTCTCCAACATTTGATCAACTGCCTAACAGATTGCACATTACTTTTAACAACAGATGATGGATTTAGGCCAGGCCTTTGTATAAAAATAGCATTACTAACTTAAAAAAAAAAATATATATATATATATGAAAAATGAAATCAAGGTGAAATGGCTGCATCCCTATTTGTTAGACCTAGCAAAAGTAATTCACACAGCTTCACAAATTATACTATTACTCAAACTGAAGGAAATGGGTCTCACAAATAGACCATCATCTTATTTAAAAGTTACCTTCGTCAGTGAACAGAATTTGTACACAGTGCAGTCGACACCTCAGCAAGCAGTATTAAATTGCTCCTTTCTTGCTAATGAAAAGCAAATAAATACATTTTAAGGTTGAATATTAAGACCTTTACTCTTTAATATAGTTATAAATGAAATGTATACAGACTCAGAAATTCCAATTCAGTATGCAGACAGCTCAGCATTAACATGCGTTCTTTTTCAGACAAACACATCCAAGATGACCCAAAGCATTTGTTTTACAAAAACTGAAAATTAATGCTACCTTCATCTCCAACCTAACAATCAAATGACAACTTAAATCTTAATAATATGAGACTTGAGCATACAAAACCATAGCTCAAACCAAACTTCTTCGTAATCTCCCATATGCATCATTTATTTATTTATTTATTTATTATTTATTTTACATTTGTTGACCAGGCTAGTCTAACTGGATATATGTCCATTTTCAGTAGAGGCCCGGGGAGAAAAGCTCCAAAAGAACAGACAATTTAAAACAAATCAAAGGTATTAGGCGTATATGGACAAGAAGAAATACATAATAGTTTACAAATGTTAACAATACAGCTAAAATAAAAGGAAAACCTCATTCCTTTAATTCTATACAATATATATATATATATATATATATATATATATATATATATATTTTTTTTTTTTTTAAGAGAGTGCAAGGAAATAGGGAGGAGAGTAGTAGTGGAACAAAAAGACAAAAGGAAAGAGGAGAGAGAAATACAGAGAGGTTTGGTAAAAGTAGGGTAAGGAGAAGTAAAATCTAATATGAGAAGCAAGGAGGTTATTTTAACTAATCTACAAGTCCTTTCAGCTAGCCAACTGAAACGATCTTATAATTGTCAAGTTTGCAAGCAAAACATTATCCAAACATCAATTTCTTGTTTCTTGCACTTCAGTCACTTAACTGACTGGAACTGCATAATCTATTAGCCTACATTCACATTAAGACTTCTCAAAACTTAACCGCTACAGTCCAGAAAGGTGACTGGCCAACAGGGAGTTATTGAACTGATCCTCCAACCACAGAAAGCTGTGTTCACTAAAAAAGCACTTACTGCTTACTCAAAGACCACAAGAGCTATAGTGGATGACTATGCTCTATACATTGCTGGACTGTGGAACTCTCACCCAATAAATGTCAGAAATATCTCAGCTCATTACAATCTCATTACAATTTAAAGTCTCATTGAAAATATACGTGTTAAAGAAATGGTCCTGCTTTTCTAACATCCCCCATTACTAGGCCCCATTCTTATTCTAATCTTAGGTATGATTTTAAAATACAGAGCTATCAGCCCAACAGTCCTGTTGTTATAGCAACGCCACTACTAAGCATCCTCCTTATACAGCCAGATTCAATTGTCATAAAATCTTCACACTTTGTCTACCGTAAATAGGTCTCTAGTAAATTACTGATGAAAATATGCCTGTAACTCCCCTTCTCTCTGTGTACTAACATTTCAAAGTGACTTGTACATGAGCTGCAAAATATTGCTGAATGCACTGTAGATGTCTGTGATTTGAGTTTGCTGTAAATACTGTGTAGTGTACTTAACAAGATGAGAAACTGTTAAATTATATGTACCCCAGTGCAATATAGTATATTTTTATTGGTAGGTAATAATTGCTATTGAAAATTTATGCAATGTGGAGCTTTTATCCCCAGGCCTCCACTGAAAAGGGCTTTGCTCAATCAGGCTTTATCAGTAGCATATAGACATGCACACAGCCTCGTACTGTACCTTTAGTATGCTTGCAGAATTAAGCATACGACTGAAGAATACCTTTGATTAATGATAGTTGCTCCTACAAGATACCAAGCCCCCTCTTGGCAGCATCAAGGCTGTGAGAACATTTATTCACATAAATAAAGGGAATCACATAGGGTCTCAAAGGAGGACCCTGTCTAGGAATACAAGGTCCGGGTCTGTCTAGGTCTAATACACAGAATTCTATGGCAACATGATATTAATATCTTTGACACTAATACTTATCCAGCATTAAAATAGTGTTCATTTGATCTTACAGATGGAAGAAAATGAGGTACAGTAAGTAAAGATAGAAGGAAATAACTGAAATGTGGAAAAAGGTAGTGGAGAGAGATAAAAAAGAAAGTGGGAATTTAGGGAAAATGGAGGAAAAGGGAGAAATCAATGGAGAAGAAGTGAAGGTGGCATATTACAGCTGCGCAGGAAACATGTAGTTTGTGCTTAAGGTGTCTACAAGCAAACCAGCACTGTGGTGTAGAGGAATACAGCCTAGGTTACTCTGACATCAGCGGTATTGGTAAGGAGGGATGGGTGGGGCCATCCCAGCAGGGAGGGTACTTACTCAGTGATGATGCTCCCTAAGGGGAGGTGTGGTCCAGTGGTCCAATGAAGGCAGTAGCACTCCGATGATAATCAGTGAATATAGAGGTGGGAACGGGGAAGTGAGTAGGGCATAACAAAACAAAACAACACCTCAAAAGGAGTGCGGAAGGCCAGACTCCCAGGATTTCCTTAGGTGCCCTGACTGTCCCCTAGCTGGGTAGCAGTTCTGTCGGGATGATGCAGGGGTATAGATTCATAGATTAGTACTAGGCTAATTGCCCTTGCGAGCCATTTTAAGCCTAGCCAATTATCCCTTGTGAGACTCGAACCCTGCACCTTGTGTTTCTAAGGCAAACACCTTAACCATTAGGCCACCCTCCTAACCCTTGATGCAAATGAAAAATAAATTAAAGGTATCTATAAGTGAAGTATCTTATAGACAATTTGACATGTTAATGGTTTGCAGGTCCCACATTAACATGATTTGATTTAAAAACATATTAATTTCATGTTCCAGCACCATTAAGGTTGTTAGTGGGCTTGGGACAAATACACTTACACAAACAGAAGCATTAAGGGTCTTTATCATACCTCTCAACCTCTTAGTGCAAGAAATCCGGATAAGGCTAAAAATAGTAATACATTTTAAAAATTGCTCTTATAAACTTAGAATGTTGATAGACTAACTGGTTTTGCATTTGCATGCATTTTCTGAAGGAAAATGAAGTCTGAAACTTGAATGTCTGTCATTATTTAGTGACTTCAATCCTAAAAGATTTGCTTGAAAACCAGACTAAAATAATTAGGCAAAAATCTGGGCATTCTGTGAAACTCTGAGCAGTTGAAAGGTATGGTCTGTATGGACAGTGTACTTGTATTATGGTTACAGTATTAGCTATAGCATGCCTGTGATATCCAGTCCCTAAATAGTAGCATTTAATGCACTGATTTAAAAAAGCTTTTCAGGGTTAAGTTTATATAATGCCGTAGTCCAAAACCTAATGTTGTATTCTGTTTTTCTTTTAAATATAGGTGTGTCGTGCAGTTTCTATATTAAAGAAGAGGTCTTATGGTCAAAACTGAGATAGGATAAGATTGATAATCTATCGCCCATGGGAATGTTTACTTTATACTGCTCGAAGACTGTAGGTCCTATCGTCAGATTCATTCTGGGACCAGAATTAGTAGCAATCATGCAGACGTTCTAACCATTCAAATAATCAGTCTGCTAATTCTTTAATAGGAAGTGTGAGGCACGACTACTGCAAACCATTCAATCTCTACTTGTAAATTAGCCCCAATTACTGACTGTGAATTTGTCAGGTTCCATTAATAACCTAGGATGGGTATCTTAAATCTCAATATCAGAATCCTGATTTGCATTACTCAGAAATGCTGCAGTCCGAATGGAATGTACTTTATTACTTAAGCAATATATCAATAATATAGTCAAAGTAGGCTGTTCCTGTTTCTTGTTCGTCTTCTGATTTACGAGATGGATTAACTGGCTGTTTAGGAAGTGCTTTGTTTTGAGTACCAGCAATTAATGCTCCTCTGTCGCTATATGTTTATTGACTATACTAGCATGAAGAACCTTAATCATAATTATGTCACCGGCATGTCAGGAGATAGGAGAAACACCACAGATAATGTCGCTACACCTTTCACTGGTACAGAAACACTTTGATTGCTGTGATTAATTTATAATCTTTCTTGCTAGCACCCCGCCATTTTCCTCTTTCCTCTTCTAGTGTTTGCTACAGAAAGTGTATTTTGTAAATGGCATTTCTCCAATGACTGTTGCATGATTTCAGGGGTTGTTATTGAAGATGATGGAACACCTGACAGCTATGGTCTGTGCTTACGAACTCCCTTTCTATTATGATTTGTGTCTGTAATGATCTGTGCCTTTTCAGATTTTCTCTAAAAGAGGACTTACTGTGTTTTACTCATTACCGAGAGAGGCTAATGGTCTTATTATGTATAATGCATAACGCAGAATGCTTTGACTTCGAAAAACATATGTAACATTCTGTTTTGATTTGATCTTACTTGATGCAATGTTCTCTATCAATCCCATCTTACCCCAAGGATACCATTTAAATGCAATTCAAGCTATTATCATTATTGTGGTTATTTGAGAATATCCATTTTATATAGCTTTAATGTTTTTTTAGAATTACATTGCATTAGGGGAATTTATTTCAGATTTATGCAAATAATGATTTTACTTAGGGTCACTGAAAACTTTCTTATGATGCAAAAGCATTATTCATTTTGACTGCATCACCTGCATTCTTTTCCCAGCTTTCCCTTTCTCGGTGGCATGATTACAAATACAACTTCCTATTTTTTCTCTACAATGACAGCTGAATGAGATTTGTACTCACTATTCTGTTGGATGTTTGGAATGGGTGGTAAATGCTGGAAGAAAAATAAGCAGTGAACACATGTTCAGTCTAGAAGGAAAGCAGCCACGAGGCGTGCAAATAGCCATCTTCTCAACGCGTGGCATAGTTATAATGTAGTGCTGTTCGAGTTTAGGCTTCTGGTCTGCTTAAGAAAATGTCCTGGTCTTATCACTTCATTATCGTGGCAGCTCAATCTTTTCAAAACCTGCTTCGCTTGCCTTCAGTAAGAGAGAATATGTGCATTTAAAGTAATGCGCTAAAAGGGAACACAGAAATTAGACATGTTATATACTAGCTAAAAATGTTTTATTAACAGTACTGATAAGATACTCAGAAGGCCTATGACCCAGGGTACGGGACCATACTGAATATATTGTATTGTGCACAAATTCAAGGACAGACATCATTTTGAGACTCAAATTCATCACGTTTAAAACAGCCATTTGGGCATTATAGCAATAAACATGATGATGGACATTGGCATGGTTTACTATTGAAATCTAGAAAGTAAAAAAAAAAAAAAAAAAAAAAAAAAAGGTACTTAACAGCGAACTAATTCACCCAAAGTACACATAACTAACTATTGTATTGTCGAAAATCAGCTGTTAATTCCAAAAATGTCGGACACGACATTTTCGGCACTTAACAGCAATGCCACCCTTGTCACTACTCCCTAGCTAGCACAACTAACATCCAGATTATGCAGGTGGGCAACCCCCCCCGCACCCCCCTGTGGGGGGCTGCACCCTCCACACACCCCTAACTATATATTCCAACTCTGAGATCGCACTACAGTGAGGAAAGGGATGCATTTTCCTAACCGCACTGTACCCCGATCCCTGTACATCCCTTCAAATGTTGTATTTGTGAATGCACAGTTCATTCACAAATATAACGTTCGCTCATTTAAACTGCACACATATGAAGTATTCAAACATCTGTAGTTTGAGTACTTCATAGCTGTGCAATGGTACGGCGACATTATAATGGTAAACCCATTGGCATACATATTCACTCTTCCTACCTGCTTGAGGCTATAGATCTCATTCAGAGATCTATATCTTACCTTACAAGGAAAAAATTATTTAAAAGCTGACAATAACCGAACTTTGACGCCAGATTTGCAGTCAGCTCTTAAGCAAGGAACTCCTTCTGCTGTCATCATCACTGGGCAAGTCTATCTAGTAGAACAGATGGGAAGCTGCTGGTGCGTGTTGCTATTACCACTTACTTTTTGGTGGTATGAAAGTGCATACAACCCTGTTCCTTCCTCTTCACAGCTAAAGATATACACCAAAGGAAAATGGCAAACAGGCACTCCAGTACAAATTCCTCCTGTTGTGGTTAGCAGTGTGTGTGTGTGTAGGAGGACAAGTAACTCAGGGACCATCATATAAGACGAATAAATAATTATGGTGCCACCATCAGGACTATATTCGTTTGTTTTTTTTTTTGGGGGGGGGGTCATAAGGAGAATAGAATATCCCAGAAGTAGCACACAATCAAAAAAGTTTTGACCATGTAACCAAAGACTAGAATCATAAACTAGAAAGCATTAATAAGTTCATAGGAGGTTACTAGGCTAATGTCCCTGGGGTCTTTACAAGCCTTGCCATAGTATACCCATGTTCCCTAAATGACCTTGGCTAGATGGTTGCTATTCACAGATTGAGCATATGATCTGCATCAACTGTCCCTGTCCATGAGGGACATAGGTGACACCCATGGGGTGAATTTACAGTCTCCTATCCAATTGTCTAGGTTCTGCTTGAATAGGGTCACTGATGAGCTCTGCTTCACATGAACCGGGAGTTTATTCCAGAGGAGGGGCATCTGTCTCTCCAGCATGTTCTGCTAATATCACAGTCTAGGTTGAGATCCCTGGAGTGAGTGGCTTGTCCTATTTGATTTCGGATGTGCAGAATTTCCATTAGGGAGGGTCAGTAACTGCTTTTAAGCCCAGGCACAAGTTGCACTCACCAGCCTGTAGGATACAGAGTACAATGATAGGGCTTTCAGTCTTTCCATGTAGGTCATGTTTTGGAAGCCCTAAATTTTCTTGATGAGAAACCTCTGTGGTGTCTCCAGCTGCTGCAGGTGTCTGGTAAGATACATGCCAAAGGGAACATTGTACTCTATTAGTGGTCTGATGAGGGTTGAGTGCAGAGGAGTTGCAACATCCTTAGTCTTGCATGCAGTGCCATTATTTATGAGATGAGCAATGTAGGCTTTCTTTACCAGTGTGGACACATGGTGATGGAAGTTTAGATTGCTATCAACCTGTGTTGCCAAATCACGGACCATTGGTTTTGAGCTTAGGGAGGTGCTGTCAATATTGTAATGTGTAGTGACTTCTTTACCAAAGGGAATAATAATGCATTTTTTTGCATTTAGGTTTAGTCTGTGGCTTTGGCACCAATCATTTGTTTGTGTTAGCTCCTTTTGCAATATGTTAACACCATTTGGCAACTCAATGATTTCACCCAGTTTGCAATTATCAGAAAACTTAGGAAGTCACAAGCCATCTACTTTCAACTGGACTGCCAAGAAGAAGATTCCAAACAGTAGAGAGCCCAGCCCAGATCCTTGTGGTACACCACTAGAAACTGGTCTACTGGTAGAGGTGGAATCCCCAACTTTGACAGTGTGCGTTCTGTCGGCGAGCCAGTTGATTAACCCATATATCACTAGATGGGTAGCCATCAGCTGGGAAAGCGTTTCAATGATACCAGAGTAGGGGATCATGTCAAAAGCCTTGGCTAAACTTATAACCAAAAAACAAAAAAGGCAGCAAGCTGTAGAATTCCAACCAGTTTATTGGTAGCGCTTTCGTTCAGGAAATACATGAACTTCTTCAGACAAAGAAACCCCAAGAAACCTCAGTTAAAATAGTGCCATCAATTAAGATGAAATAATTAATTATAAAGCAAATTATCATGATTAAAGAAATTTAAAGAGCCAGTATTATACTAAGTAAAATGTATGTTTGAATAAATATAATACTTTTTTTAAAATCAGCAACGGTTTTAAAACTACAATGCAATAGTCTTGTTTACTTATGTCCTTATATTTCAAATTATTATTAAATGCTAGATAACACTTTAAACAGCTCAAATAAGTGGTATAAAATAAGTATAAAAGTCAGATAAAAATATAAATATATATATATATATATATATATATAAAAATATGTATAAATAAATATACATAAATACATTTAACTAGTAAAATAGTTATTATACAACCAATATTTCACCCTTGAAGAGCTTTCAATTTCAAAATACATTTAATCGAACAGTATTCATTGAGCCCTGCTGGAACACGTGCATATGTTTTGATTTGCCAAACAAATTCCTGTTCTTCAAGTTTTAATTCCCAGGGCCCACCTCTGATGTTCCTATTTGTTGTAATACTGTACATTGGAATTTGTGTGTGGGGTACTCAAAAATGTGTCTAGCCAAAGCATTTGTGCTATTACCCCTACTAATTTGATATTGATGTTTGTAAATTCTTTGCTTAAACATTGTTTCAGTTTTACCAATATAGTAGCTTTGGCAACATTGACATAAAGCAGCATATACTACACCTCCTGTTTCACAGTTAAATTTTCCATTGATGGTGTAGGTTTTATTATATATGCAAACTTTATTAGTTACCATAATGTGCTGGCACTGCTGACATCTCCCACACTTTCTCATTCCCCAGTTACTGAGGCATGTTTGATTGTTCCTTTCCAACAAATCTTTAAAATTTAAGCCTCTTCTATAAGTAACATGGGGGTCTATCTCCCAATTTCTTATTAATGGCATTGTCCTCTGATATTATTGCCCAATTTTTATTCTTAATAGCATGTGCATCAATACAGAAAGTAGTAAGAATGTTTATTCTACCATCATAATTCCTAATGGTATTCTCTCTATGTTCATCAGAAAAAAGTATCACATATTACTTCTCCATACCCTTTGCATAGAATAGGTTTAAAATGGCCAGTAGTCCTTTTAGTAACAACTTCATCAAACAATTGTTGGAAAAGCTGGCCTGGGTAGCCCCTTTCCTGAAACATAACTTTCAATGTATTACATTCAGTCAGAAAGTCAGCCTCTGATGAAAGCATTCTGGCTGCCCTAACCAGTTGACCCTTAATAACCATCCTTTTCTGGTAGAATGGGTGGCTACTACTGAAATGTAGAAAAGCATTTGAGTACATGGGTTTTCTAAAAATACTAGCCTTGAATCTGTTGTTGGGTCTATCTTTAGACAGTGACACATCCGGAAAATTAATGGAGTCTGTGTTAAACTCAAAAGTGAAATCTAAGAAGTCTGTAAATTTAAAGATCTCATTAATAAAAGTTGTTACAGAATCTAAACTTCCTTTCCACATAAAAAACATCTCGTCCTGATATCTAGTATACCATTTTACATTTTCTTTAAAAATGGGGATCTGAAATAGGAAATGTCTTTCCCAAAATGCCATGACTGAATTTGCAAAACTACCTCCACATGGGGAGCCCATGGCTAGCCCAGTTTTTTGCAAATAGAATTATTTGTCAAAAAGCATAAAGTTGTTGTTCAAAACTAGATCTAGTAAGGATGCAATAACATTTATCTCTTGCTGGTCCATCCCTTTCAAAAATAGAAATTCACTAACCAATTCTATGACAACCTGTTGAGGTATGATGGTATACAGATCCTTTATGTCTACTGTCAAAAAACGGAACTCTCCATCAAATTAAAGAGAATTAATATTCTATAAAAAAAAACAGTAACACCAGTTTTATTTGGGTCTCCCAACATGTATTTTGAAACTGAAAGCTCTTCAAAGATGAAATTTTGGTTGTATAACAACTATTTTACTAGTTAAATGTATTTATGTATATTTATTTATATATATATTTATATATTTTTATCAGACTTTTATACTTCCACTAGTTTGAGCTGTTTAAAGTATTGTCTAGCATTTAATAATATTTA
Source organism: Protopterus annectens (assembly GCF_019279795.1). Lineage (NCBI taxonomy): Eukaryota > Metazoa > Chordata > Ceratodontiformes > Protopteridae > Protopterus > Protopterus annectens. The sequence goes on from NC_056749.1 coordinate 516,237,997, forward strand.
GAAATATAAGGACATAAGTAAACAAGACTAATACGTTGTTGTTTTAAAACTGTTGCTGATTTTAAAAAAAAGTATTATATTTATTCAAACAAATTTTAATTAGTATAATACTGGCTCTTTAAATTTCTTTAATCATGCTAATTTGCTTTATAATTAATTATGTCATCTTAATTGATGGCACTATTTTAACTGAGGTTTCTTGGGGTTTCTTTGTCTGAAGTCGTCCATGTATTTCCTGAATGAAAGCGCTAACAATAAACTGGTTGGAATTCTACAGCTTGCTGCCTTTTTCGGTTTTTGGTTTTAAGTTTACTTTTTGTTTCGTGTTTATTCAGTTTGGTATGGCAAGCGAAACTGCACCTAATTCTCGGCCACTTTTTTCCCAAGATGGAGCTACTACACCAGGAGGGTCAAATACTGAGGTGAATGCTGTAGGAAATTTAACCCTCCTAGTACAGCAACTGCTTGAGCGAGTGGACAACCTTTCTAGGAGACTGGATTCACCAAATACAACCATCAGTGGAACAGTACCTGAATCTGGTACCAATAATCGAAATGCAAGTAGGAATAGTTTGACTTATGCAGCAGTTTCTGCATCATCTCTGAGTAATTACATCAACAATTGACTATCCTCCACTTCCCATGTTTAAGGGGTCACTAATACAACTACAATGCATAATATACACTCCACACAACAACTAGCATCTAATTCAATTCCTACAATGTCTAAGGGCTCCACAATTTTTCAGTTCTGGCGACACCAATGTTACTTCTAATTCTGTAGAAGAGCCCCAGCCTATATCCATCTGTAGTGATTTGAAATGCTTTGATCAAAAACTTTTAAAATGTCGAAAACTTCAATTGGAAGTTTCTTATTTCCAGGAGTATATAGCAAAGAAAACTGTACCTAAGGGACTTCGCCAATGGCGCTATCCAGTTGACCTCATTAATAAATCACCTTTTTACTTGGAGTTACTCAGCTTACTTGACAAGCAATGTTTTGATTTTTTAGAAATGCTCATCACACAATACATTTCACAAATTGACATTTTGTGAAATGATTTAGAGATTTTTGAGCATCAAATAATAACAGATACTGATTTCCAGTATTATAAATATGACTATGCTCGTATTTTTACAAGCATAGATCATACAATAAGCAGAGCGGCTGAGATTAAAAAGAAGAAAATTAAAAGAGATGTAACCTTATATACTAATGGGAACGCCTATCCATCCCCATTGAATTCAACACATTCTAGTCCCCTTGACAACAGTAGTGAAGGCGTGGCTTCAAATACTTTGCAACACCCCCAACTAAGTTCACCTGACCAGAATAATGATGGCAGTATGTTACAGATGCCTTTAACAAGGTGCAGTGAAAGGGTTAGAGAAAATCAACAAAGAGCCAATGGACAATATTTGAATGAATTTCAAAATAATGGCCCTTCTACTAGCCAGGATTTTCAGGTGGTCAGAAGCAAATGACAGAATGCACAACAACAAGGGAGGAACTGTGGATACCAATGGAAGAAGCAGAATCACAGGAGGAGATAAATAAGGTATCAGACATTATTAATAATTTATCTGGGGGCTTCAAAGTATACAATTTCTCCTCTATGCACATCACCTGTGAAATAGTTGAGTTACCAGCTAAAGGATCAACTTTCATACCGGATAAGAGAGCTGACATTGCAAGAACTATCACTGACTTAAAGTTATATATACGTAAAATGAATTTAGCAGTTCTGTTTGGGAATGGGTCTGCTCTACACAGTAATTTGCGTATATCTAGTGTTTTCATCCCTCCCACTAATGAGTCTCTTGCCATATTTGAATGTATTTGTGAGATGGACATAAGGTCTTTATTGGCAGAAAATCATCAGAGACAAGTAAAGAAAAACATGACAGTTGATGAATTTGAATTACTTAACTTGTTGAAAATTTGCCATGTTAGGGTAATGAAGCCAGATAAGGTGAGGTGGATTATATTAATAAAATGTCAGATGTTTTGTCTATTGATTGTTATTCCAAAGTTAGCTTAAATGAAGTGAATAGTGCACATAGGAAAATTAAAGAAAGTTTAAATGACCTCATTTTGGAAAACAGCATTGATATAGACACACATAATTACCTATGTATGCCAGCACCAGTAACACCAGTTTTATTTGGGTCTCCCAAAATCCACAAAAATATAAAGGACCTGCCTTTTAGGCCCATTGTGGATGGCAAGAGATCCATCACTTATGCATGTGCTAAGTATGTAGACAGTAAACTTAAGCTACTTATCTGCAGTGAGCCCCCAAATCTGTAAAGATTCATGGGTTTTTTTCTTAGAATATTAATTATCTTGAATTTGATGGAGAGTTAAATTTTTTGATGGTAGACATAAAGGATCTATATACAGCCATACCTCAACAGGTTGTCATAGAATCGGTTAGTGAATTTCTATTTTTGAAAGGGATGGACTAGCAAGAGATAAATGTCATTGCGTCCTTACTAGATCTAGTTTTGAACAACAACTTTATGCTTTTTGACAAAGAATTCTATTTGCAAAGAACTGGGCTAGCCATGGGCTCCCCATGTGGAGGTAGTTTTGCAAATTCAGTCATGGCATTTTGAGAAAGACATTTCCTATTTCAGAACTCCATTTTTAAAGAAAATGTAAAATGGTATACTAGATATCAGGATGACATGTTTTTTTATGTGGAAAGGAATTTTAGATTCTGTAACAACTTTTATTAATGAGATCTCTAAATTTACAGACTTCCTAGATTTCACTTTTGAGTTTAACACAGACTCCATTAATTTTCTGGATGTGTCAGTGTCTAAAAATAGACCCAACAACAGATTCAAGGCTAGTATTTTTAGGAAACCCACTTAAACGCTTTTCTACACATCAGTAGTAACCACCCATTCCACCAGAAAAGGGCGGTTATTAAGGGTCAACTGGTTAGGGCAGCTAGAATGGTTTCATCAGAGGCTGACTTTCTGATTGAATGTAATACATTGAAAGTTATATTTCGGGAAAGAGGCTACCTAGGACAGCTTTTCCAACAATTGTTTGTTGAAGTTGTTACTAAAAGGACTACTGGCAATTTTAAACCTATTCTATGCAGAGGGTATGGAGAAGTAATATGTGATACTTTTTCTGATGAACATAGAGAGAATACCATTAGGAATTATGATGGTAGAATAAACTTTCTTATTACATTCTCTACTGATACACATGCTATTAAGAATATTATGAATAAAAACTGGGCAATAATATCAGAGGACAATGCCATTAATAAGAAATTGGGAGATAGACCCCCATGTTACTTATAGAAGAGGCTTAAATTTTAAAGATTTTTTTGGAAAGGAACAATCAAAAATGCCTCAATAACTGGGGGATGAGAAAGTGTGGGAGATGTCAGCAGTGCCAGCACATTATGGTAACTAAAAAAAGTTTGCATATGTAATAAAACCTACACCATCAATGGAAAATTTAACTGTGAAACAGGAGGTGTAGTATATGCTGCTTTATGTCAATGTTGCCAAAGCTACTATATTGGTAACACTGAAAGAATGTTTAAGCAAAGAATTTACGAACATCAATATCAGATTAGTAGCGGTAATAGCACAAATGCTTTGGCTAGACACATATTTTAGAGTATCCCACACACAAATTCCAATTTACAAGATTACAACAAATAGTTAGGAACATCAGAGGTGGGCCCTGGGAAGTAAAACTTGAAGAACAGGAACTTGTTTGGCAAATCAAAACATATGCACATGTTGCACCAGGGCTCAATGAATACTGTTCAATTAAATGTATTTTGAAATTGAAAGCTCTTCAAAGATGAAATTTTGGTTGTATCATAACCATTTTACTAGTTAAATGTATTTATGTATGTGTGTATATATATATATATATATATATATATATATATATATATATATATATATATATATAGTTTACCATCACAATGCTGGCGTGCACTTGCACGGCTATGATGTATTCGAACAACAGATGTTTGAATACTTCATATTGCGGCAGGTGATGTGAGCGAACTTTGCCATTGCAAATGGACTGTGCATTCACAATTCCAACGTTCGCTCAAGGGAGCGGATCTCGGTACAGTGCGGTTAGGGAAATACATCTCTTTCCTCACTGTAATGCGATTCCGGAGTTGGAATATTAAGTTAGGGGGGGTGTGGGGGGCACAGCCCCCCAAGGGGGGGTGCAGGGGGGCGCACGTTGCCATTGCGAATGGACTGTGCATTCGCAATTCCAACGTTTGCTCATGGGAGCGGATCACGGTACAGTGTGGTTAGGGAAATACATCCCTTCCCTCACTGTAGTGCGATCTCGGAGTTGGAATATTAAGTTGGGGGGGTGCAGGGGGGGCGCAGCCCCCCTGCATAACTGTGTGTTTCGGTTAGGTAGATAGGTGCTTATGGGAAGGTTGGGCGTGCTGTGTATTGCCGTAAATGTCGTGAGCGACATTTTCGACAATACACCCTTGTTTTCGAGGTTAGGTTGATTCGGAAATGTTCATTTCCGATGTAAAAATTCGAAAATAAAGACATGATTTGTTTTGATTTTCGAATTAATGATAGCAAACCTATATATATATATATATATATATATATAGATATTGTTATCTGACTTGTATACGTCCACTTGTTTGAGCTGTTTAAAGTGTCATCTTGCATTTAATAATATTTAGAAATATAAGGACATAAGTAAACAAGACTAATGCGTTATGGTTTTAAAACTGTTGCCGATTTAAAAAAAGTATATTTATTCAAACATACATTTTACTTAGTATAATACTGGCTCTTTAAATTTCTTTAATCATGCTAATTTGCTTTATAATTATTTCATCTTAATTGATGGCACTATTTTAAATGAGGTTTCTTGGGGTTTCTTTGTCTGAAGAAGTTCATGTATTTCCTGAACGAAAGTGCTAACAATAAACTGGTTGGAATTCTACAGCTTGCTGCCTTTTTTGTTTATTGGTCAAAAGCCTTGGCTAAGTCAAGATAGGCAGTATTTACTTGTTTTGTCTTCATCCAGGGCTTTGATGACATTCTCGAAGAAGTTCACAAGGTTCAATACCCATGATCAACCTTTAATGAAGCCAAACTGGGTTGGGTGAAGAGCTTGAAGGTCACCTATGTCCTTTTTGATATGGTCCGTGATGATTCTTTTCATGTCCTTGCAGATAAGGCTGATTGGGCTTTTGGCTATGTAGTTTGCAGGATTGATTGATGGACCCCTTTTGTGGAAGGGGATTACTGTTACTGTTCTCCACTCTGCTGGAACAAAGCCAGTGCTCAGGCTGAGGTTAAAGAGAGTGCCAAGTAGTACTGCTAGGTCTTGTTTTAGATTGTTTACTAAGCAGCCTGCTTCATAGTGGGGGACCTGTAGGTATCAATGATGCAGGATGGTGCTTTACCTATAGTTAGTTGGACCTGGAGTAGCTGAAGAGAGTCATACTGTTTAACCAGTCTCAAGGTGTATTTGGCTTTAATAAAGATGGGTACACCTCCACCTTTGGTTCTTTAACACTCGTTTTGATGATGGAAGGTGTGGAAGTCATCGTAACCTTGCACAGCCAAGGTGCTCTCTGTAGCCTTGAACCATGTTTCAGTAACTGCACAGACATCAGCATCTTCCAAGGTGAGGAGTACTTCCAGGGAGTGCAGTTTACTGTTTAGGCTCCTAGCATTAAGCAGCATAACCTTGAGTTTGCCTCGAGTGGAATTTTTTAAGTCAGAAATTTTCTTGTTTTGACATAGCCTAAAAAGGCACTATGGAGGAGTCGAGCCCCTTTGCCAGTATCTGAAAGCCTAGAGGAGACAGGTGAAGACCATCTCTGGCAAAGCAGTGTGGTCTGCCAACCATGTCTTCCCAGGCTGACATACTGGATTTCCCTGGACTGATATCAGAAGCTAAGCCAATTGTTGAAGTCAATCATTTTTTTGTTTATATTGTGGCATAATCCTGGGTGAAGTTAGAATGCTACTTAGAGCTAGGAACATACCTGCCTGGGGGACACAATCTGAGAGTTTGGTCATATCCTCCCTTCATATAGTCCAGAGAGGTAAATCTCAAGTCATTTACCCCCACATGTACTATGACAGAGTCATAACTGTATTGGTCGTTGAATGCCTTGAATGCGTGTGTGATGTGACGGATCCTGGCACCTAACAGGCAGCTGACCATGACCTTTTCTTTGTCCAGCCTGGTGAGGGGGACATCTGCATGTCTTACTATGGAGTTGTCTATGACCAAGACATTCAGTTTTGAGGTGTTTTGCCTTACGGGCTTATTTGCTAAGACAATGGTGTGCTTGTTGTTTTGTGTACTGGATTCTATTTGCTTTGCAGTATGTGCAAGTGGTTTGCTTTGGGAGGTCTCTGATCTTTTGGTAGGATTCTACTGAGTACCTCCAAATTATGGGTTTGTGTGTTGTGACCTTGTTTTGTGTGAGAGGTGATGTGTGTGCTGACAACCTGTTTTGATATCTAATTTGTTGTTACATGAGAGAATTCTTTCCAAATTCATAGTGTAATTACATCTCTCATGTACTGTATTTGTTTGTTCTAGGAGTAAGTGTTTGCCACTATACGTGAGGCATTACTACATTGCCACAGGATGCCCATGTTAATCATGCTGGCCAGAGAAATTGTTGGAAACTGGCCATCTATTATGGCAGGTTTTTACCATAACTGCTATTGGGGAGAGGGTTAGTTTGACCAGATTTTGTTCTAGGATTAACAAAGGGACTTATTCTAGGCTCTAGACAGAGGCTTTTGTAAGTTTGCCAGATGAGCTGCATCATTATGTTCAAGTTTTTTTTTAAAGCAGTTATATAATGCAAGTTAGTCAGTCATCCCAATATCACACCTGCTGCCCAGGTTGTTGTTATGCTGTTCTTGGTTTATGTGATAAATTCATTGGGAAACTGGGATGGAAGGGTTCCTCATGTAGGGAGTCTGCACTACCGGGCCAAAACAATAAGGTATGATAATGCAAAGAGGTCCAAAAGGGTTGTGCAACAGGCGACATCAAGGAATGTGGAATCAGAAGTAGGAGGCTGTTAGTGTGGCCTTGCAACACTACACATCCACAGATGTTACTGAAGGGACCTTTTGTTATAAGATACCCCTTAATGAACAGAAGCAGAACAGTAAAGCTAGGTCCTCTAGTCCTTATGGATGACATACATGATTCATTATAAAATATAGAATTTAGTGAGAACTGGGGCATGGACTTTGAGAAGACTTGTCAGGGGAATGTCATGTTATTTCTTTAGATGGTGGAAGGCAATAGTTTGCCCTGTAGAATATGTATACATTTTTCAGTCCACCTGAATAAGTGAATGTCGTACAAGCTTTTCAGATTCATTCAATACTGAAGCTAGGACTGAACACTAAGGAGCATGCTCAGTCCTACATATGATGGGAGGAATTCTCCAAAATCAGTGTCCAGTAGCTGGAGTTATGCTTTATGAAATGCAAAGGGATAATTCTCCACAGCACTTTAAGAGCAACGCAGAAACATAGGCTCCACAAACAACATGCAGTAAGTAATGTGTAATCTTATTAAGTACAGTAGTAGAAATGTTATCACTCTTATCTTCCCACACATTAAACAAACCACAGAGTATAAAGTAAAGCTTTTCAGCTCCATTGCCGCAAAAGATACAGAATTGGGCAGTTATCTTCAAAGGCACTGGTTGGAAAGTGGATCATTTACAACTTCATAAAGCAAGGGAGAGGGGGAGTTACTTGAGTTCCTAGCAAGTTAGCATCACCATGCTAAGACACCTGTTTGCATCTAACATAGTTTCTCTCATGCTTACTGACCTGAAAGTCCCCTTTTGTTCAGTTTGCTGTCAGAAACAGGAAGATATTTTTTCAACTCCATGACTAAAGCATCATGACAGGCACTGCAAATGCAAACAAAAAAAATGCAATGTCTACAGTAAACACTGAAATTTAAAATCAACTATCACAGCCTATAAATATTTTTGCAGGAGGCTTTATGTCCCCCTGGCACCCGGGCATGGAGGCCTTTCCTAACTCCAAGATCGCTGTATCTTTAGAGAAAACTCGAAACTACAAGCAGAGCCCCCCAAAAAAAAAATCATACCTCACTGACTGCACTTTTGAAACTGCATATTGCAGTGTCAGTCTCTGCTACATGTCTCTCATCAGCCTAACACTAACATTTTCGCATTCTTTGACTTTTTTTGCAGTGTAAGCTAAATATGCAGTATATTAAAGTGGAAAAATAGGCTGGAAGGAATAGAGAGACTTAGAAAAAATTATTAACCAGGGCTTTTAATTTTTAATAAGGTATAACTACAGCTACTCAACACAAATCCCTAATGAACTGTCACTTTAAAAAAATTAGCATATAGGAAGACAGACTATAGCAAAAAATAAGTACACTCCATATCACTTTCCAGAAATCTATTATTCCAATTACAAACACATTTACTTGGCTTTTACTTAGCAAATAGTTGCTGACCTTAAGTCTCTAGCATGCAGCCCAGTGTCAAACTGAATGTAAACAGATTATTTTCCCCACAAATAGTGTAAATAGTGTGGGAAGAAATAGCCAGGGAATTGTTATGGCTAGGCTTATATAGGCCCTAGGGCCGATAGCCTAGTACCAACCTATGAACCTAATCACTGTGCTTCATATTCTACATTGGGTACTTCCTGCCTTCTAAAGTAGATTTACTTCCTGGGTTGCAGTAAATGGAAGCCCAGCTTGGTTTCAAAGTCAGCAGATGATGACTGTTGCTGACATACTGGAGGCAATTTGATTTTTACACACTTGTGCTAAAGAGACTCAGAGCATGTACATAAGATTTCTTTACAGATGCAGTCTAACAAATATCATAAGGGCCTACCCATGAAAAACAAAATTAATGACTGCGCTGCTGTTTTTTTTTTTCTTTGTGCAAAACGTAGCATCTAGCTAACTGTAGCAAACTGTTTCCTCACTCTTGCCCTAGAGAAGTGTAGCAGTCCATGGCTAGCAGATCTCACATTTATTACATCCAAGATCCTCACTCTTGCCCTAGAGAAGTGTAGCAGTCCATGGCTAGCAGATCTCACATTTATTACATCCAAGACTCTGGTAACCAGTAAAGCCAACTCAGTATGCTGAGACGACCTACCCTTACATCAGCAGGAGATCTGCTTTTATTAAAAATGTGTTACATCTTCACAGACTAGAGAATATGAAATCAACACTGTTAAAGCAGAAACTGTCTTGCACTAATAAGAGATGCAGTGGCTTGAAATGAAGAGCTGTATCACAGTTAGGATTTGTTCATTCATGCTTATGTACTCTGAAGCAGACAACCAGCTTCTGAAAATAGAATTTAGTGGCGATCCATTAAGATTTCAACTCTCAGGGTTCCAGTACTATCTATCATGATTCAATAATCATGGATGCTGTCTCCAAGCTTGTGAAAGGACCTACCAGATAGAGAAGTAATGAAATCCCTCTTTGCCATGCAAGCAGTATCTTTTTCAATATAAAGTGATAATGTGACTGTAATGAAAGACTCAAAGTGATCCCTTTTTGCTTGTTTCATAATTCTTAAGCAAGTCTTTTCTTCTCCCTCTGCACAATTATTTCTCACTCTTCTTCCATGCCACTAGATTTACTGTCTTTGTCTTTTTTAATGAACCCCTCATAATTCAACTTTCGCTACATCCCATTGTATTACAGATCTTTCCTTCTTCCATTACTGCCTTTACCCGTGGACCATCTCCTTGACTTCTCTGCTAACCCCTTGTTTTAATTTATTTGTGGCCCGATCCAGTGTTTTTCCATGTTTCTCCTGAATCAAAGCATTTTGTAACTGCTTATTTAACTGAAATAAGTAATATAATTAACATGTGCTATCAAGTATATACCGTGACTATGGAAATGTACAAATGTTAATATTTATCTGACTCCCACAGATAAGTTATTGTAACAGACATGCTAATCTTATTAGGCATTAGATATTATATTGCATAATTATGTACCATTATCTCTTATTACACTGCATGCAAATAATTGTTTCTAAGAGTTTCCATAAATTATTTTTTTGCACTTATGAAGAACTTTTCTCACTAGCCTTCCAATGAAACTGACTAAGCCCATTTGGATAATCACTATCTATCAACAAATATAGAAAATCCAGAAAACAATAAATATAAATATATAAACAGATAAATCACATAAAACCAGCATAGAAGCATTTTTTTTATGTTTGATACATTTTAGAGATCCTGGAAAATGGAGATGTGTTCCATTCTGTAAATTTTTTATTCACATATGGAAAGATTAGGTGTTCCTTCAGTTGCTGGGGCACTGCACAAATGATCCAGTGGTGTGAAGACATTAGTAACACAATTAATTACATATTTTAGTGCAGACTGAGACCAAAGAACAACATGACAGGAGACCAGCTGAGTTACTGAGGAGACTAAGAAGTCTATGCTCTAGATGGACAGCAATTAGAATAAAATCAATTACAAAGCTGAGACATAAGGGCCATTTGTTTCTTAAATTCAGAATGCGTTGAATATGATAACAGTAAGTAAGAGTACCACTAGTAAGCCATCTCTTATGAGACCTCTTGTTACAATCACACATCTTTCAATGTTTATTCAAATATGTAACAAGTTTGTCTATGAGGAAATTATTGGAACAATATGTGGAATACTACTGGGGAAAAGAAAAGAAAACTTCTTTAAATTGCATAAATAGTTGGACACAGGAGTAACAACTCTAAAATATTTCATATGAACAATTACATCACAGGAAGACTGAAGCTAGCATAGGCTGGTAAATTTTTAAATTTATTTATTTATTTTACATTCGTTTACCGAGAAAGTCCAACTGGCCCAGAAGCCCATTTTCACGAAGGTCCGGGGAGAAAAGCTCCGCTACAAACATATGACACTATCAATAGAAGTTTAAAGTAATAGAATGTGAACAAATGCCTCAAAGACAAAAATTTACAACCCTCAAAAACAGGTCAGCAAGCAAGACGTGAGTGGAAATGAATTTGCAAGAGAATAAACTTTTTAGTAATGTGATAATCACCCAGAAAAGATGCCTGGAAAGATTTCTTATTCATAAAATATGCTTGTGAAAATATTTTCTGAATATGTATTTGGAAATAGAGATATTAAGAAGCTGCAGCACAAATCACTGCTAAGGCTACCAAGAACTTTGTCTGATTGTACAAGTATGTTTAAGTTGTGAAGTATAATCCAGAAAAAAGGATTCTTATAGCAGATATGCTGAGCTATTTATACATAACACAATAGCCAGAACTGTCTTGCTTGGACATGAAATAAAAGTGAAATGGATAATTATATGGTTATCATGAAAAAGAAGATTCTAAAGTGTTACCAGAGTACTGAGAAAGCTCAAAAGAGGATAATGATTCAGAAAGTGGGTATGAGAGGAGAAACAAGAAAATAAATGCTCATATACTTTTCATTAAGAAGGCATTAGTTCTACATACATCTTGACATTAAAGGATGCATAATGGTCATCACAATAAAAATGCAAGAGAAGAACTAATTTTACATTCAGCTAAATGAAGACCACGTAGTAAAACTGCGAGAAAGTTAGAATCACTGTTGTTTATAACTGATCAGCCATAACTAGTAGCCAGATTTTCCTGAACTTACAGAAGCTATAAATAAAGGTGAGATCAGTACACTGAAGGCTACATTTTTATAACATGGAATTCAAAGTATAGTAATATCAGAAAATGGTCCACTGTATGCAAGTATAACATTCCAAAGAGTTTTAGGAAAAATGGGTGTATCAGCACATCACGGGTGTCCAACCTTTTCAGTTGCAAGGGCCGCATTGAGTCATCAGAAATGGTCTCTGGGCCACATGTAAAAAAAAAAAAAAAAAAAAAAAAAAAAAGAGTCTCTTACGTAGACTGAAGAGCAAAAGACCCCAGGTACACGCGGACTAATACAAATGAAACTAAAGGATTCTGTGATAGGCTAGCTGTCTGCACACACAAACTCTAAGTTACTTAACTAGGCAGTCCCATACACTTTCTATTGTCAGTCACATAACAGCTTTATATTTAACTAATGTTATAATAATATGAGTTTACATACAACAACATATCTCATTAGTTTCTTCGAAACTTGCTCAGAGACATAAAGGGTGTGTAGTTAGAATAGTGACCATTCACTCATCCAGTCACATAGCAGACTAATAGTCATATGATTTCACTGACAACACAGTGTGTATGAACAGAGTTTGTAACATCACCACCGTAGAAGTCTGGTTATTGCTATAATTATAATAAATACATTTGCAACATTAATAAAGGAACGTCTGGAAAAATCAAATGATGCTGGTGATACTCTGCTATATGCAACAGCTTTGTAAGATTTAGCACTGCAATACACACACACACACACACACACACACACACACACACACACAATTCATACCAGAAATTCTTACATATTGCAGTCATTAAAACACAAGCTGAAGACGCTGAGGTTGTATTGCAGATTAAATAATTGTGCCAAACACAGTACCTGCAGCCAGTACTTGCTTTTTTTCTATCTTTCTAGCACTGCATGCCATTATATTTACTTTTAATGTTGCACAAAAATTGTTGGCAGTTTCTCCGTATTTGGCATGTGTTGTAAATATTTTTTTCTCAGAAGTAATTGTGATAACTGCAAATGTGAGTATCCAACCCTATCTACAGGAAACAGCAATGTACTTGAGTGGTTCACTCAGGAACACAGCAGTATTCTGAAGGACTTTAAAAAAAAAAAAAAAAAAGCACACAGTAGAATAGCATTCAAAATGTATTTACTTTTATTGAGCTTTACCATTCATGCTTCATTGTTGCAAAGTAGACATTCATAAGCAGGGTGGTAGGTGCTTGGTTTATTTTAAAGCTCGTAAGAGGACTCTGAACTTCCCCCATACACACACACACACACACACACACACACACACACACACACACACACACACACACACACACACACACACACACACCAAAGCAAATCTTGATTATTTATTGTTCTTGTGCTTCTGTTATTTAGTAAAATACACATTTCTTGATTGGTATCCTTCCACATTATCCTGACTCCATATAAAATTAACACAAGTTTGTAGGTACATAACATTTTCAGAAACATTTGATCCTTCCTTGAAACAGATCTAGGCATCCTTGTAGATTAGAGCAGTGTTGTGTCTTACAGTTACTAGTTAACACTAAGACTAATCTAACGACTTACCTGTTACTGCAGGAGATGTGTAGTGTAGTCAGTGTATATAAATAAAATAAATATTACAATCCCCCTCGCTCTCAGTTCTTTCTTCACAAGGATCACAATGCTCTTCCTTCACCTGTTGATCATGAATATATCACGCCTTAAAAACGGTGCTTTACAAGATGCGCATACCAGCGGAAAGACGCTGGCATAAAAAAAAAGTGAAACAAGTAATGTGGCACATGCGCATAAACGTTAAAGGACGCAAACTAAAAAAAAAGTTTAATTTCTACTTTAAGGGGTACTTAATGGGTCACGGGCCGCGGGTTGGACACACATGACCTATAGCCTTAACTATACCTAATCTAATAGCCAAGTGGACAGGTCATGCTATCAACAGATAGCATGAAGAAATCACAGAGCATTAACACCGACTGTTAAGGAGGTTCACACTTAGATTGTTTGAGTTAAAGATATAAGGAGATCTATCATGACACATGAGTCTTGCTGTATGACACACACCTAGGACTATGGGATTCAGTATTTCTGCATTATGCTCAGTAATTCTGCATGAAGTTCTGTATTTCTATACCGTGTCCCAGTCTAACATACGCAGGCTGAAGTTTCTGCATACAACATATGACAGCATGAGGAAATTTGTTTCCATCTCATACTGGACATTACTCTGTAGACATCTACTGTCTTTGTCTATGTAACCCCCTTTCGTCTTGTGTGTGTGTGTGTGTGTGTGTGTGTGTGTGTGTGTGTGTGTGTGCATGTGTATATGGGTTGACTTCAACTTACCTAAAAATGAAAGCGTTAAGACGAGATGTCCAAAACCTGATTTTAACAAATAACCATGTTACCAAAACTTCTCTCAGGGTAAGTATTCAGTCAAACAACATGGTGAAAATTGCCCTTTTCCCCACTGTAGTATGATCTTGGACTTGGTATATTTAGTTAGGAGGGTGTGGGGTGCAGCTCCCCACATTGGAGGGTGTGGGGGTATAAGCCCTCACTTGGGGTGGGTTGGAGTTAGTGTGGTATGTTTCTTCTTGAAATGTTGGTCAACTGGATACTTACTCTGAGAAAAATTTCAGCTATACACTCTTTCATTAAAATCAGGTTTTGGAGATCTTGCCTTGGCGATTTCATTTTTGGGTAAGTGGGTTTTCATTAACGAAGTAGAACTTTATACATATATATATATATATATATATATATATATATATATATATATATATATATTCATTCATAGAATCATAGGTTCATAGATTCATAGATTAGTACTAGGCTAACTGTCCTTGAGAGCCATTTTAAGTCTAGCCAATTATCCCTTGTAAACACTTTAACCATTAGGCCACCCTCCCAGCCCCTTATGCATATGTGTATATATATATATATATATATTATATATATTATATATATATATATATATATATATATATATATATATATATATATATATGGGTCTACTTCATTTGATCGAAAGACCATTTGACCTAAACCCATTTGATTGAAATTTCATTTGATAGAAAACCAGTATTCAAGGCAAATAACAGGGATTTGCCCCCCTTTCCAATGTCGTATAACCCTGGAGTTGGCATATATATTTAGGAAGGGTGTGGGGGGGCGTAGCCCCTCACCTATTTTCATTTAAAATCTGTACTTTTTGTTTTATTTTCTTCTTTTAAAGGAAACTAGGTGGGGGGCTTTGCCCCGCACACCTCCCCAATGTAGGAGGCTGCACACCCCACCTCCCCAACTATTTATACCAACTCCAGGGTTGCATGACATTGGGGAGGGGGTCAAATCCCAGTTTTATGCCTTGAATACTGGTTTTCGATCAAATGGGTTTAGGTCAAATGTTTTTTCAATCAAATGAAGTAGACCCATATATATATATATATATATATATATATATATATATATATATATAAATAAACACACACACAGACATACATATATAATTTACGGATGCATGTGAGGATGTGTATTTTACCAGAAGCAACAGGTTAGGAATTAAGACTTAATCCTACTTTCTTACACATCATTCATCTACTGTGGAAAGGATCTTGCTATTTGTATGTTCAGTTAGTTTATTTTATTATGTATTTTCTCCAACTTTACTCGATAAATAATACTCAAATAATTTTTTAAAAATATGTAAAAAAATATTTAAAAGAATAAAAGCACAGACAATCCCCCAGATTTACAAAGCCCTTTATAACATGCAGGATTAGTTTAAGAGCTATTTTTGGCAATATGGCCGATGTGCGATCCAGGAATGAGCTCCCAGAATGTGCACGTGAGCTCTTAGGCTAATCCTGCATGGACCGAGCTCCTGTATGCAAAGTACCCTCATTTGCAGGTGAAAACCATGCAAATGAGGGTAATATGCGATCCAGGAAGCTGGCAGTGCAGGACGAGTGCAGTGTGCAGAAATGTACTCGGTTAGTAACAGAGTACAAATCTGCAATCTACAAAATGGAACTATGACAGCTCCAAATAAAGGCTGCATATTATTGAGGAAGCATGCCAATGTCCAATTAGAAAGCCATTGGCATTGCAAATTGTTTAAAAAAAAAATAAACAACTTTTAATTTTTTTTCGACGATCTCTCCTGTTTAAGCATAGGGCAAACGGGATCGGGGGGAAAATAATAAAAAAAATACTTAAAATAAGCATTCTAACTAAAATCAGTTTTCTGCCATGCAAGTCAGTGGCATGCAGAATACAACCTGGCCAGTAAGTAATGGTTACTAAGGGGGGAGGGTCACTGTGGGAACATGTAACTATGCATTAGCAGTCAATCCTATGCAAATGAGGGAAAGGGTAGTGAATCCCATAAATATAAATAGCTGAGTGCAAGACAAGGATATAGGTGACATCATGGGAGTGTGTGTCAGGTATACTGTAAGTGGATTGGAGAACTGTGGCTCGTGATTGCTCCTAGCTTAGCACAGCTAAGCTAGGGGTCTGTTTAAACCTGCCTAACACTCTTTACAAAGTGTAAGTGGGTGCGCGCGATTTACAGGAAGAAAAAGGAAGTTAAACCAGGAAAAAGCAGCTCTGTGCACATTTGAGCACTCTGTGCACACAGGCCTAAACAGGGAGGTAATGGGAAGGGAAAACAGCAGTAGGAAGGAGAAGCAGCTGAGCTGCCAGGTGAAATGTATCAAAATCAGTTAATCACACAGGCAGCAGCCCAGCCCAGCTCAGAACACCACTATAAACCAAGCAAACATCTACCTCCTTGGTTTTTCCACACACTACACCACTGGTGTATACAAGCGGGGGCATTTTAAAAGCAAACCTACAAAATGAGAAGGGCTGCAGCAGGCAACATAGAACAACATGTGCAAGAGGCTGAGGGTGGTGAGGATGTCAATGCTGTTGAACAACCCACAGTGAGGAGACAGAGAAGAGTGCACAGACCCAAGGTAACCTACCATGGGCTACATGAGCTGGAGATAGTGGAGCACTATACCGTGGACAGAGACCTCCTACAGCAAATCGTTGAGCTGTGCAGGCCACACCTGACACACCACACTGGCCAAGGGGAACCCATCCCAGTGGATAACAAGGTATGTGTAGGCCTAGGTATACTAGCCACAGGTACCACCCAAAACACAACTGGGGATAACATGGGCATCTAACAGGCATCAGCATCCAGAGTATTTCACCTGTTCCTGGAGGCCATGTCAGCACATGCCAGTGAGCACGTATATTTCCTCAACACACGTGAGGTGTTGACCCGCAATATGCATCTCTTCCACCAAAGAGCTAACTAGCCTAGGGTAGTGTGTGCTATAGACTGCATGCACTTATGCATCAAAGAACCACCTGATGAGCAGGATAGGGCCTAAATCAACTGCACGGGCATCCCCTACATCAACTGCCAGGTTGTATGTGATGCCCAGGGCATTATACTGAATGTGTGTGCTGGCTGCCCTGGAAGCTATGACGATTCACACATATGGCAACTGATGCAGCTGTACCACAGATTTGTCGATGTGGACATCTCCTACGGTCACCTAGTGGGGGATGCTGGGTACCCACTGGAGCCATGGCTGATGACACCCATCAGAAATGTGCACACACACCTGAACAACAACGCCATAATGATGCACACGCACAGGCCATACATATAATAGAGCATATGTTTGGAATGCTCAGGTCACGGTTCCGGTGTCCGGATGCATCCAGTGGAGCCCTGCAGTATTCACCAGCTACATGTACCCAAATAGTAATGGTATGTGCTATGCTACACAATATGATCCTGTGGAAACAGCTGCAGCACTAACAGCATGGGGCAGGACCACACAGCCCCCCACCAATGCCAACACCTGTACAGGTACAGAGTGACTTGGAGGAGGAACAACTTGAGCCTGCCCCAGTAGGCAGAAGGGGGCATGCCCAGTGTGCCTCAGCCTTGGCAAAGAGACAACACATAGCATATGCACAAACACAGTAGGGGCCCAGGGAATGACACCTCTCTCTATCTCACACAGACAGTAAAAGGGATGGCAAACATAACACTACCTGTGCCCAACCACGTATAGGGAGTGTACTATGTGCATCTGACATAGACAGCCCTCCAGCACCATCCTCAAGTCCGGCACACCCTCAAGGTAAGTCAATCAACCTACCAATTGCCAAATGGAGTAGAATGTGTTATTACCTGTAGCTATGGTATAGATTTGAACATTTAAGGGAATTGGGTGGCTGGATGTCAAGGCAGCAGAGAGTAGACACCCATAGTGGCATCATGAGATCTGTAACACATACTAGAGTCATCATAGTAGCCAGTACTCCACAGGGTGACAAAACCCACTGCAGGAAATGGCCTGAGCAACAAGGGTGTCCATAAAAGCCACAAATGCCAGTCAGGAAGGATCACATACCCAACAACAGTCTGAGCCAGCAGGACAGGTGAAGACAAACACATGCTGTACTATGGCCTCTGAATGTGCCGTATAGTTAACCCCTCCCCCACGCCTACACAGACAGACCATAGCAGGCCAGGCATTCGGATGCAAGTTGTGAAGGTGAGGAAGTCAGACACTAATATGTAGGTAAACAAAGCTAGGATCTGTACTACACTGGTAAGCCCTAGCCTGCAGGATAGGTAAGACTACAGACTAAAATGGAGTACCTGACATACCAGTACAGTCCTAGCAAATGTGTACAAGTGTCAGGTGCACCCCCCATCCAACGTACACTTAGAACAACAGTCAGGTGTGCCCCCCCACTCCTGTGTAAAAAATAGGAACAGTCAGGTGCCCCCCCCTCTTCTATGCAGAAATGTAGCAACAGTCAATGACAAATGACCAATGGATACCCTGCAGACACAGCATGCTAACTGTTGGTGTACAACAAAAGGTCAACACTGCAGTACAAACAACCTGGACGTAATTCACACATGCAACACAGATGGCCATAGTGGGCATGCTCACACACTTAGAGGAATGAAGGCAATGTCAGTCAACAACATACTGAGAGGTCATACTGGGCATGCTCACAGGCAATGTCAGTCAACAACATACTGAGAGGTCATACTGGGCATGCTCACACAAACACACGAAGGCCATACCTGCAAACACCAGTGGACCAGACATATCTGGAAGTTGCAGTTCTCAGTGCGGACACATGTCAGTATGCACCACTCCTGCCTTACACACACAGTGGAGAGGAATACAGACATATATGTAAGAACAACACACTATAATAAGCCACAGGTTCACGGGCATAGATGTGTGGAAGAGGGTGACCATAACAAGGAGCCATGTGTGCCTGTCCTAACTGGCACACAGCCAAAGGGCCCCCAACACATGAGGTGCAGATGTAACCCACTGTGTATACTAGCCACCAGTACCTGTCAGCATGGCAGACTATGTGGTGTACGTGCCAGCTGTGCAACAAGACTGTACAAGGAAACAGCCATCTGGTAGCTGTATACACGCACCTGAGACATATGACCTCGTGAGTGCCGGCATGTGGCATGTCAACCCCTACATGAATGGGGTATGACCCATGCACACACTGCCCTCCCCATAGCAGTAGTATGAAAAGTTTGCGGAGGTCATCCAAAGTGAATTACACCTTTGGAGAGCTATAGCTCAGTAATATGCATGGCGCGTCCCATAACTGCATACTGCTGCAGTGACAGAGTAGTTAGGTAGTAGTACTAAACCCAGACCTGTCAGTTGTGTGAGTGTGTGTTTGTGTGCGTGCCTGTCTGTCTCTGACTGTGTAGAGTGAAATGCTTGTTAGGCTACTCACACTCCATACAATACATATATTCAACTTTGGCAAGACTGCTGATGTCACTCACCTAGAAGTACAGCTCTGGGAAAGTGATAGCCCAGTAATTGCCCTAGCACATCCTGTAACTGCGTATTGCTGTAGTGTGATAAACTAGTTGGGCAAGTATTTGAACCCCAGCCCTGGCAGCTGTGTGTGTGTGTGTGTGACTGGGTAGAGAGCAATGCTTTTTAGGCTACTCACACTCCATACAATACAAATATTCTACTTTGGCAAGGCTGTTGATGTCACTCACCTATAAGTACACCTCTGGGAAAGTGATAGCCCAGTAATTACCATCGTGTGTCCTGTAACTGCGTACTGCTGTAGTGTGATAAACTAGTTAGGTAGGTGTTCGAACCCCAGCCCTGGCAACTGTGTGCATTTGTGTGTGAATCTGTGTGTGTGTGTCTGACTGGGTAGATAGCAATGCTTTTTAGGCTACTAACACTCCATACAATAGAAATACTCTACTTTGGCAAGGCTGCTGATGTCACTCACCTAGAAGTACACCTCTGGGAAAGTGATAGCCCAGTAATCACTATAGAGTGTTCTGCAACTGCGTACTGCTGTAGTGTGATTTAGAGCGGTGGTAGTGTTCCATCTCCATCCATGCCAGTTCTGGATATTTTGTGTGTGTCTCAGTGTCTGTGCATGGAGCAATGCATTATAGGCTACCCCCCTGCAGTACATTACAAATGCCCTACTTTTGGTAGCCCTGCTAATGTCATTAATTGTGAAATACACCTTTGAGGAAGATGTACTTCAGTAATGTCCGAACTGCATAGTGCTGTAGTGTAGTAAACTTGCTAGGTACGGGTTCTACTCCCAGATATGACAGGCTTGTGTGTGTCTGAGTGTGTGCGCGTGTATTTGTAACTCGTATCCTGTGTAGAGGTGGTTGTGAGTCTGTGGCGCTTGTGGGCAACGTGGAGGAGTTTTGCTAATTTCATTTATGGTGGCCCTGCTATATATCACAATGGCAACCATACAGGGATAACAGATGTAAATAACTGAGAGGCTGGGGTGCAAAGCCATACCCATACATGTGACATCAAGGCCTGCCAATCACAGTTAGCAACCCCAGTGTGCCTTCACATGTGACTCACAATGGACATACCATGCCTGACAACATAGCCTGTATGGACAGATGACATGGACATCAGGAAATGCTGTTAGCATGCTATCAATATAGATGCAGGGTAAATCTGCTGCCCAGTACCACTCCCTGCCACACGTGGGCAAAACTGGCACATCTGATAAGCTGTGTTCACAGCATGGGCCAGACAACCCAGGTACAGTTCCACATGTCACTGTACATGCATATGGGAGGTGTGCACATCCTAGACACCATCCAAGTCATGGGCTAGGGAACACATACACGGCAAGGGATGCACAGCATTGGCCACACACAATAGTCACCCTGGTGACTGGATGACTGATGCAATACCCACCTGTATGGGCAAATGCAGAAGCTACAGGCCTGTGCCACAATGTAGACCATTGTCATGTGGCCTGATGCCAAGGTATACCCATCGCCTACCCTTGTATAGCCTGCTGGCACTGTTGGCTACTGCACACCTGTGCAGATATGCACCCATGCATGTCCGAAGTGGCACCCTGTGTGTTCCTGTGCATGTTGTATGGTGCGTATGTCAACATCCACACGCATTACTCCCCCCAGGGCAGAGTAAAGCATGCCGCCTTATGTCTGGCACCCCCGCATACTCACTGCCCATATGACCTCCATATCACCCATGTGGTGCATGTGTTCCCTGCACATTGATGTGTTATGGCAATCCCAGTAGTGATGAGTTGTACTCCTGGCCCTGCCAAGTGTGTTAATGTGTGTGCGTCCCTGTGTGAGTGTGTCTGTGCTGACACTGGCACCTGTTCATGCAGACAGGCATGTGTATGTCACCTACTGTATAGCTACCGTATCCCTCTTGCAGATGTCACTCACCATCACATATATGTTCTAAGTGCTCCCCACCAGATAATCCATGTGGCGCATCCAATAACAGCATTGAACTGTGATAGCACTACATAGCTGTCGGGTGTTTGATACCCTGTGTTGGTAGGTGTGTGACACAAACATGCATCAGTTTTACCCTCCCACCCCTCTCGGACATGTATCTGTCTATGTCTGCCTCCCCCACTCCCTCTCTGGCAGATGTGGAGGCCCACAGCTGCATTGCTTAGGCAGTAGCATGTGTATTTAAAGTGATGCTCATGATCAGCTGATGGCCTCTGCACGAATTGTAGCCCTTCCCTAGCCAACTGCATGTGGAACAGGTGTGGTAATATTCCCATAGCCAATTGCATGGAAATGCACTCCAATACCTGGGAACATCCTGGTGGTGTCGGCCCTTGTCTGTCACTGTGAGCAGGAGCTAGAACTGTCATTTGGCGAACAGCATTTCAGATGGGTTGGAGATTTACCTCTAACAACATACACTGTGGAAAGAGGGCAACAAACAGGAGGGGGAGGTGCCTGCCTTGACTACAGACTAAGTGCTGCTATACTGCATATGGAGTAATGCTGGATTAAACAGTGTTCATCTGGACATGCGTGTCGTACATGGCGCAATACTTGCCATGTCAGTTCCATGTATATCAGGAATCCCCATCTGCAAGGTCATCTGCAGACTGGGCAGTGTTGTGCCTTTGGTTTCATGAGTTAGCCACAATGAATCTATCTGTGGAATGTAGAAGGTAGTGTGAGGATTGAAGTCTGTTGATGGTGAAGGCCGTAACAGTTACTGACAACATATCCCTCAATGGAAATATGTTGCAACAAACCCAGTTACAATGGTAGATTAATGAGGGCATCACAGCAACATGTCTATACTGGCCCTGTGTATGTGCTGTCAGCCACACCTCTGTCAACTTTTGTACATATGTTGTGCATGAAGTGGTGCATATGTCCTGTACACCATAAATAGTGTCATCATATCTGATAACACGCCAGTGATATATCAGAGTGCTACACATAACGTACATTAGGGGTTACACTTAATGCCATACCCTGGAATTTCTGTATATGTTTGTACAGTACTGAGGTCTGTGTAGTGATAGTGAATGTCGGCAGTGTGTGTATTGTTAATGTGTACTATGGCCTGTGTACAGACTGTGGTAGATGTCATTGTTCTAGCTCCCCTTCTATCTGATGTTACATGCTGCCCCACTGTATGGTACCATTTTACCTTACATGTGTGTAGGGCCATACACACACATGCCCCATACCACAGACAGCCATCAGACCAGACTGTGTAGCAGCCCAGTATATGTAGGGTCATTCTGTTAGTGGCACATATGAGGATGGTGTAGGACAGATAGTCCATATATTGCACTATTATGCTAGCATACCATATGTGGCTGTGTTCACATTGATTGTGGTTATGCACTGTCACACAGGTGTATCCTACCCTGTGCTGTGACATGGCTGTCAAGCCTGCTATATATGCAGGTACTGTACCATGATAACCTTAGGATGTCTGTCAGTAGCCAGTGGCACACATTATGAGCAGATGTCACCTTTCACACACACCGTGTCTGTGATAATCCCAATGACACTAGCAAATGTCTATTAATACATCAGCTTTACATACCAGACATCCCCTTGCACTATTACATTGGGACTATAGATGCTGGGGTAGGGCTACACTCCACGTCCAGGACATATGGTGGGACGATATGGACATGTACTTATCCAGATAGCCATATATATATCTGAGTACATATGTGTAGTACTTCCAATTACCACTGTCATGGCAACCACCCACTATGAATCCCTACATCATGTGGGAGAATTCCCTGTACATTCCCTGTGTGATGGACATCCTTCCTGTGTGTGGGCATCAATGCTACAGATGGCAGGTAGCAATACCTCTTACAGGAGAACCTGCACACTCAGGGTAGCCACATATATGTAGGAGGATCAGGACATACAAACAGATTGTGAGTAGAGTGGTGTAATGCTTTGCATAGTACTGGTGTTACAGTGTGTGTGTGTGTGTGTGTGTGTGTGTGTGTGTGTGTGTGTGTGTGTGTGTAGACATACTAGTTTACCTAAGACTGCAGTCTGTCTGCATAGCTCACTACTGTGGGCCTATCCTCTAGCTGGACAGGGGTTTGCCTATCATGTGTTGTCTGCCCACCCCACAGGTCCTGTGTTGGGTATTACACTGGCAGTGTGTGTGTTGCATGCTAGCAGTACATGGCTATATCCATCTGTGTCCCTGATGTCTTATTCCTGCATAAGGGTATGTTGCAACACATCCTGTAACATGAGCATGTTCCAGGGGGTGTAACTGCAATATTGCGGGTATAGCCCTGCGTTCCTGCCTTTGTCCTGTTGTGATATGGATTGACATTACCACAAGTAACGAATGTCCCCCTAGGGCTTGACTACAGGGTGTAATTGGAGGCTGCTGAACTACATCTGATATTGCTGACTGTTACGTAACATGCAGACAAATCCTTTGTCTACTGTTGTACGAATTAAATGGCTTAGCCTGGACACCATAGTAAGTTATATATCCGCACTTTCTGCATCTACTGTTTTGTGTGGGCCTTGCATCCATCACTGGTTATATACATCAACATCCATGTGCTGTCAGTAATGGCATACATTATTGTATGGTACACAAATAAAGGTGGTCTGTGTATACATACCTGTGTGTCATGTCATGTCCTTTGAATTGTGAGTGGGTATATGTTCAATGTAAGGATCCCCTTTGTGGGGCTGTTTGCCACCTCACACATCACAGGTACCAGTTACAGGGCTTCAGGCTGGGGATATACATTGCACCCAGTACGTCCACACTATTTCTACATATGTACGGCTACTAATACCCTTTGTCTGTGTATATGTGTATGTACCCATATATCTCATATATTGAGATACATACACACACACACATATATATATATATATATATATATATATATATATATATATACATATACCTGCACATGATTGTGAATGTATGGATGTGTGTGCATATCTGTACCATTATAATGTGTAGCCCTTCCACATAGTACATTCCCTGTGGTACAATGGCGTATCTGCATGATATGTTACCGATATTGGCCTGACATGTACAGGTGACATGGATTACTGTTGGAGTATTGTAGCTGTGTTGTGCTGTGTCTTGCTGTCAAGTATTGCATGTGCTGGATATTGGATTGCACAGCATATCCATTAGGGCTGGGGGGGGGTTACATAGCAGTAATTACCAGGTGTCCCTCATTTGTGTCCCCAACCCCATGAACTGTGCTCATGGTCTGTTATGTAGTATGGAGTGGGCCAGGAGTCCATTCCCATGTGGAAATCGTATACAGATGTCTATCTGTATATACATTTTATATATATATATATATATATATATATATATATATATATATATAGGTATATATGTTAAACCCCCTATATACAGAGGGATAGAACTGGACATTGATATAGCTCTAGCTATGTATATGTATCCATATATATCTGTGTATATATATATATATATATATATATATATATATATATATATATATATATATATATATGGATATATACACTGAACATATTAATCTATCTATGTATGTTTGCTGTTATATGGTTATTTGTGAGTCATACATACATATACCTAGAGCTGTCTATCTCTCTACATTTACAGATGTATAGCTGTCCATTTGTCCATGCATGCTCGGCCTTTATGTGTGGCCTGTACCTCATTCTCTTGGCAATTGACATGAATGACCTTAGGACTGAGGTCAGTCATTGTGCTGACACATACGTGTTTCAGACGTATCATCTCCATCAATATATGTGTTCTACTACATGTAATTGTGTAACTTGTGATGTTTAAAGTGCAAGATATGACAGATATCCCTATATGTACCCACATTATGGCGCACTATGTCTGGGATTCATGCATTAAGAGGTTGTGTGGTGTGTTATTACTACATTTCCTGTGTTGTTGACTGATTGCGCTGGATGATATCTATGTGAAATGAGTGGTTATGTACATCTGCCATGGTTTAATGGTAAATCACCTAGTGTATGATGTGCAGCATCTGAGTGTGGGCCTTCCAGAGGCTGTATATTTTGTTTCAGGGCAGAACACTGGCTGTCAGATACAGAGTGAGTTAGGGACATTTGATCGGTTGTACTCGGGTGTGCGTGAGTTTGCACAGAGCTAAGCAATGCTAACCTTGGGTTGCATTTCCTTACACTCAGCTAGCATCTACTGAGCTCAGTCTATGTAGGCAATGCTTACCTCTGTGCAAATACACGTACACACACTTACATCTGCTTATCCATGCGTATGACTGCTGTTATGTTTACTAGTGCCTTAGTCATTATGACACTTCACATGTGCATTTAAGGCAGTACTCCTGTGCAAATATAAATGTTACTTAGTAGGTTATACAGCACAACGATGTTAACATATGGATATCACATGGAAAATAGGATGTGCTGCAGTGGGACTCGACCCGGGAATGCGTGAACATTAGGCGGATGCTCTGGCCACTACATTATTGCTGTTTTGCTTCATTTGCATATGTCTACCATAATGACATACCCATGTTCCCTTCCCCCAGTCCCCAAGCTTCACATACACAGCATCCATCCATTCCCCGGTTGCTAGCCCTGCCATACCACACCTCTACACATTTCCCTCTCTGCACTTCTCGGTACAACTCCAGTATATTGTCCCCACCCAAGTATCTGCAGGCTCTTCATCTGTTTAGTCCATGTACATACCAGCCTTCCCTTGATTCTCCTCCGATACTGGTGGTGACATGGATGTGACCCACAACTGTTGGTTCATCTCACCAGGGACGGACCTGTTGTGTCAAGAATAGACCTAGCTGGTATACAGTGTTTCTCCTACTGGTAGCATCATGCAAGGGTATTGTGTAGCAGCAGTTTTCTCACACACCTGGCCAGCCTCATCTCCCAGTTCCACGGAACCAACGCCCCAGGCATGACATACTGTGCATGAAGCATGCTCACATGCCCCCCACTGTGTGCACCGTATATCATTATTCCCTTCGGTATTATGCAGGACTACTGTTCTCACAGTATGATTGGACAAGCACTGTTCTGTGCTGCACACAGACTGCTCATAATACTGTGGTTGAGCAATGGACACTTGTGTTCTGGAATTAATCTACACACTTATATACATTTCCTATACTGTTGGATGCCTGTGCTGGATGATGTGTTTGTGATCACAGCAGCTGAATGTGTATCCACCATGGCTTAGTGGAACTCACGTTGACTACGGTGTGCAGGGTCAGGGGGTTGCAACCTGGCAGTGCAGATTATTTTGTTAATGGCCACAACAATTGTTGGCTACAGAGTGACTAAGGCACTGTAGAAAATTTGTAGGCAGGTATGCGCTGGTTTGCACGAAGCACAGCATTACTGTCCTCTGGTTGCGACGTCTTACACTGAGTTAGCCTCTACATTGTTTCACCAGTGTGGTACTCACATACTGGCAGCCAAACAGGCTTACACCCGCTTGCTATATGCGCAACATCAAGCATTTTGTTCACATCTGTCAACCGGGACAATCAGACTGTATGCTTGTCCATTGTCAGTGGTGGCCCAGGATGTAGAGCTCCACAATGACCCCAGCTACTTATTCCAATTAATACTGGCGTGTTCACATTCATAGAGGGTAACAGACATAACATAGCTACATCCCCCATTCATCATGTTTAAATGTCGGCATTATCCATGCTTAGGTTAGGTTTACATGTCAGGTATGACTATTGACAAAGGTCAGTTTAAGTTGAGGTTGGATTCCTGTTTCACAGGTCTGGATAGGTTACATGGAGGTATTTGGGGTAGGGGTAGTTATTCAATACCTGTGTGGTACAGTACAGAGGAATAGCTAAGGAGTATGTAGGTAGGTAGTGGGGGTGACATTGTAATGGTTTAGTAGCCTGTAGGTATAATTGGATGGAGAACAATAGGGAAGGTTTGTCGGATGATGGGATTTGTATGTGAGGCAGGACAAGAGGTGTCAGTATCACTAGTTGAGGTAGTGGTATACAGTGTGAGGGGGGGGGGGTTCGCAAGGTGGTGAGCCTGTGCTGCTCCAGGTGTGCTTGTGGTGTTCCTTCATGTGTTAGTTACATGTGTCCTGTGGGACAGCTGTGATACTGCATGTGGGTTGGGGTTCCAGATACTGGCAATATAGTGGGGGAAAAGGGTGTCACCTACGTGTAACCGTAGACATTAATAGAAATGGAACGGTGGCTGATAGGTACATGGTGTGCATGGGGCACAAAGTGGGGGGTGTTAGAAGGGGAATTATCCAGAAATGTGCAGGATGGCTGCAGACAAGGTCCACTGCATTTGGTGTTTGCAATGGACACTCACATTGGACACTCACACCCCTGGGTGGGGGGTGAGGACTACAATAATATCTTGTGATGTCTATTACATCGGCTTACATGCATACAGTGCAGTGTTGCGACCATGTGTTTGTAGGTGTTGTGTAGTAGGTTATGCAACAACACATATGGTTATACCGTATTTTGCCATGTAAACTGGACTGTGCTGCAATGGGACCCATATTGGGAATGGCTGCCCGTTAGGCGAAAGCATGCCTGTCAACTGTACAGAATCCGCAGCCTGTCCAGAATTTGCTTCATAATATTGGTGTGTTCCTCTTACAATCTGCACCTGTCTGGCAAATACATGGGAACTGACGTCATTAAATACAGACAGGTATTTGGGTTTAAGTCTCCACATCTTTCAGACGAGTCATGCTAATGCATAACCTATTATTCTATCAGCTTTCTAAGGTTGTAAGTGGAATATGTGCTTTCTGTCCCTATTCATCCCCCTAACAGTTTGGGTTCTATCCAGTGGTTTTGCTCTTAGAGGTTGAGGGGTATGGGCGGAAGCTCTGCCCAATTTGCAATACTACTTACATCCCTGTGGTGGTCAGAATACAACTGTGCCAGCCAACACCTGCACACCTAGGCCCATAATTGGATACCCATAGTTCCCCCACCTGCCCCTCCTCTACAACACTCATCCTTACTGTGGGTGCAGGTGGGATCTAACCATACCACTACACACTGCCCACTCTCCATGTGTCGGGACCCATGTCGTACGTTGTCTTGACCCATGGGTCATCAGGCTTGGCCAACCTAGTGGTCCGTGTACCTACACGGCCTGGTTGAATAAATCATTACAGGGATGGACTCCGATGATCATTAATTTTTGGGGTGTCCCACAATGGACATTGATGTCTTTGTTTCAAGATTAGACTTGGCAGGTCTCTCCTACTGGTAGTAACCTGCCTGTGGTCTGGGAAGCAGTGGTGTGTTAACTTGTATCGTGTGTTTGTATGTTTCACCTGTCTAGGTGGGGGGAGGGGTTGATGCTAAGTGCTACACGTTTGTTGACTGGACCCCTCACTCCCATTGGCACAGCCTGTGAACACATGTAATCCTTGCTGTATAATACTATTTAATAAATTGTTTTCTAGTCCTGAGGAGCTTTTCTCCCCGGGTCTCTGTTGTAAATGAGCCAAAAGCTCAGCCAGACTTACCCGGTTAACAGGTGTAATTTAAATACATAATTCAATTCATATCCTAGCTATATATATATATATATATATATATATATATATATATGTGTATGTTCATTCAAAAACTGAGAAAACTAATCACCACATGCATATCTAAACTAGCCCTAAGTGGAGATATCCACCCTAACCATGGCCCTACCATCTCCAACCACAATCCTCATAATCAGACTAGAAACCACAACTTCTCCCGTATTACAGCCAATAGAAAGCCAAGTGACTTCCTTCTACTAAGCCTAAATATTAGAAGTATATCCAAAAAAGTCCATGAACTCCATGCCACCACAGACTTGTACTCCCCAGATATAGTCATCCTGACAGAAACCTGGATAAAACCTCACATTACCAGTGAGCAAATACTCCCTACAGGTTACAGCATACTAAGAGTAGACCGGCTAAACAAGAAACAGGCAGTGTAGCTATAATATTTAAACAGCATCTAAACATCCAGATCTTAAAATCATCAGCTCCACAAATAGGCAATGAAGAAATAATATATACCAACCTCAAAATAAACTAAAACAAAGCCATCAACATAATTGGATGCTACTTCCCACCTGGCCAAAACATCCCTCCACTAGAAAACCTCCTCAGCTGGTCTACCCACCATCTCCCCCAAGAAACCATCATTTTAGGTGATTTCAATATTGACTGGCAATTTTGTTCTGGCAACCATTCAACCCATCATGTAAACCTTCATGGCTTCACCCAACTAGTCCAGTCGCCAACCAGGATAAATAAAAACTCCAGCAAGCATACTACCATGGACTGGATACTAGTCAGTAAGAGCCCCCAGTCATATATAACAGGCTGCTTATCAGATAGCCTCAGTGATCACTCCCCAACATTCCTACTCAGAAAATATCTATACCAAGCTAAACCTGTCATCTACCATCAAATACGTAAAAAACTAACCTTTAACCCACTCACATTCATCTCATCCCTCAAAGAATGTAACTGGCATCCTCTAAAGTACCTCAGTCTTGATGATACAGTTGAATTTTTTAATACTACCTTCCTGAGCATCCTTAATTACCATGCCCCCATAAGACTTTCCAGAATCAAAGCACAACCCTCCCCATGGCTACAGAAAACCACTAAGTCAGAAATGAAAAACAGGGATAAAGCCTGGGAGCATAAAACAGGACAAATTCCAATACTTCCAGTCTGCCCTAGACTCCTTTCAACACATCCCCAAACAATTCTGGTTCTCCATAAACTCCATCCTCCACCCAGGTAAAGTCAGTACCCCCTCTCCTCCTAACATCTCTCTCTCCTTAGAAAATATTGCTACCTCATTCAACACACACTTCACACAAACCATACTATCACTAGCTAAACAACATAACCTCCCTCCCCTCCAACCCACACCTTCAACTAGTAATCTCCCCACTGCCTTCTCTTTTTCTCCTGTACATACTTCCAGCATAAAAAAACTCTTAACTAAACTTAAGCCCACCAGATTAGCAGCAGACAACCTCCCAAGTGAATACCTACAAATCGCAGCTGATGCTCTGGCCTACCCAGTATCCATCTTGATTAACCGATCTGTCAGAAAGTTACGTTCCCACACTGTGGAAAGTATCCCATATAATTCCCCTACACAAAGGCGGACCCTCCACAGAACTAACCAATTACTGCCCCATAACTATTCTCTCTCCACTCTCCAAAATACTAGACAGATGCATACACTCTCAGGTCTCAGACTACCTCCTTTCCAATACTCAGCATGGTCTCCGACCAAACCATAGCACCACCACTGCCTTACTCTCCTTTACTAACACTATCCTTCAGCATAAAAACAATGGCTATCTCTCCTCTGCTACTTTCCTAGAACTATCTAAAGCATTTGACATACCACACAACTTATCTCTGTCCTCAGTAACCTATCCTTCTTACAATCAGTCACCAACTGGTTTCTGAGTTACCTGTCTGACCGCCAACAATCCGTTGTATGGCAAAATGACATATCTCCCCAACTACCTGTCTCCATAAGGGTTCCCCAAGGATCCATCCTTGGACCCCTACTCTTCTCTGTTTTCACCAATAATTTAGCCTCTGCCACCAAACATGGCACACTCATACAATACGCAGATGACTAAATCATCATCTGCTCAGCTCAGTCCCTACCCAAACTGCAAAAAGTCACACAGGAAGCCTTTTCCTCTGTTGAAACTTGGTTATCCGATGCCCAATTAATACTCAACCCAAACAAAACTAAACTACTCATCTTCCAACCACCAAACATACTCAAAACAACTCTCACTTTAACATCACAGCAAAAGACAGCACCACTATATACCCAACTGAACACACCAAATTGCTAGGAGTGGAAATAGACAATAATAGGAGGTGTAAGCGATTTGTAGGCCAGCTAACTCAATGTGCCCAGTGGTACACCCCTTTAAACAATGCCAACCTTAGTTAAGCAGGTTTGCCCATAGCCTAGCCTTTTCAAAACTGGCCAATCATGTCCTAAAATTTGACATTCACATATCCTTGACCATAAAAAAAGTCCACAAAAAACTAGGAGCACTATACAAAAATAAGCAACTTCCCACCAAAGCAGCAAAGATTTCAATAGCAAATTCCCATCTTATCTCCAACCTACTTTATGACTGTCCAATATATACCAACCTAAGGCAATGCGGTCTAAACAAGCTAGAGACCTGCTACAACAAAATCGCCAAATTCGCCACAGGGGCATCCTACCATAGTCACCATTGCTGAACTGGGCTCGCTTGAACTCCCTCACCTCCTTCAGTGGTATCAACTCTCACTCGCCCACAAACTAGTAAACCATCCGCTAAATGTCCCATCCCTCCAGAATCTACTCCAACCCTATCGCACCACCAGACCACTAAGATCCAGCAACAAAAATCACCTGCAGATCACTAAAGCCAATAACTCTGCTGGTGAAGCACTATTCTCTTGCACCATAGCCAAATTATGGAACTCCCTCCCACCCACAATTACCTCCATACCATCATGCACCCACTTCAAAACTTTACTAAAAGTGCACCTAAAAGCATGCTGGCTATGTCCTTGCAACTCCCACTCTAATATCTCCCTCCCCATCCAACCACTACCTTTCTTTCCACTCCACTAACTACCTTGATTATAGCAAGCTCAGATGCTCATAAGCCAGTACTTATAATACAACAGGAACTTCTTCTTGTAACATTTGTTAATGTCTGTTATGTACTTCACAGATAAAGATTCTAGTTGTCTACTGATGTACTATGTTCTTCATCTGTAAATATGTTGTAAGCAATTGCTATGTAAATTGTTAATCTCTATGTAATCCAATGCAACTACTGTCTATTTTAACTGTGGAGCTTTTCTCCCCGGGCCTCCGCTGAAAATGGACCTATGTCCAGTCGGACACTCCCGGTCAACAAATATAAATAAATAAATAAATGTTTGCACATATATATATATATATATATATATACATATATATTTCTATATATCTATATATAATATATATATATATATATATATATATATATATATATATATATATATATATTTATATATATATATATATATGTATGTATTTGTATGCATACATATTTATACACACACACACATATATATATATATATACATAGATATATATATATACATTGCGGTATATATATATATATATATATATATATATATATATATATATATTTAGATATATATGTCTAATGACATATGGATGTATGGGTGTCTGCATATGTATATATATATATATATATATATATATATGTGGGTATTTAAATATATTCTGTCTCTGTATGTACACATTTGTACTATGGAGAGGGGGAGGTTTCACTCCATGTAGGTATGGGTATGTATACACACACACCTCTACATTTGTACATCTACATCTGGTTATTCCATTTTTTGCCATGTACAATAGACTGTGCTGCAGTGGGAGTGGCTGTTCCGTTGGGCGGTGGCCGTGCCCAATGCACACTATTGCTCAAATCCCTGGGGTGGTCCACATAGACCCACTCCAGCCAACACCTGCTCAACTAGGCCCATAATTTCATACCCATAGTACCCAAACTGCACATACTCTTCGGCACTCTAAATTACTCGGGGTGCAGGTCGGGTCTGGCCATACCAGTATACTGTACCCACTCCCCACTTCTCAGGACAAATCACGTATGTTGTCTCGCCCCATGGATCATCAGGCTTCCCCTACCTTGTACACTGGAAACATGCATGGCCTGCTGTTCAACATCAGTGTAATGGCAGGAAGCTCAAAAATGATTGAATTTCTGGGTGTCCCACAAAGGACATACATGTCTTTGTTTCAAGATTAGACTTGGCGGGTCTCTCCCACTGGTAGTATCCTGCCTGTAGTCTGGGGAAGCAGTGGTGTGTTAACTTTTATTGTGTGTTTGTATGTTTCACTGGTCTAGCTGGTGGGGGGGGGTGATGCTATGTGTTACACGTTTGTTGAATGGACCCCTCACCCCCATTTGCACGGCCTGTAAACATATGTAATTCTAACTGCTGTATCATATCCTAGCTATACACGTGCATATTTACAAACACACACACACATATATATATATATATATATATATATATATATATATATATATATATATATATACATATATATATATATATATATATATATATATACATATATATATATATACATATATATATACATATATATATATATATATATATATATATATATATATACATATATATCTACATTACTATATATCTGTATATGTATTCATACATGTATATATTTATATACTGCTGTATATATATATATATATATATATATATATATATATATATATATAAAAAATGACATATGAATGTATGGGTGTCTGCATATGTATATATCTATATGTGGGTATTTATATGTATTCTGTCTCTGTATGTATACATTTGTACTAGAGAGGGAGAGGTATATCTCCATGTAGCTATGCACAGATATACACACACATACCCCTACATATATACATCTACATCTGGTTATTCCATTCTTTGCCATGTAAATTAAACTTTGCTGCAGTGGGACTCGTAGCTGGTGTGGCTGCTTGTTGGGTGGCACCTCTGCCCAATGAACACTTTTGCTTACGTCCTTGGGGCTGTCCGTATAGACACACTTCAGCCAACACCTGCACACCTAGACCCATAGTTCCCTCACCCGCACCTCCTCTTCAGCACTCATCCTTAATCTGGGTGCAGGTCGGGTCTGAACACACCACTACATGTTGTCCACTCTCCACTTCATGGGACCCATCTCATACGTTGTCTCGACTCATGGGGCATTAGGCTTTCCCACCCTTGTATTCTGGGTATGTACACACCTCCACCTTGAAAGGTCGCACTGGCTTCCTCCCATATTATGACAGTTTTTGGGGTGTCCCGCAAGGAACGCTCCTGTCTGTGTTCCAAGATTAGATTTCACGGGTCCACTGTGTCCCCATCCAGAGTTGTATCCTGCCTCTGCTTTGGGAAACAGTGGACTATTTACATTGTTTGTGGGTTTGGTTGTATGTTTCCTCTGTCCGGCTGGGGGGGGGGGTTAGGGGTGTCATGCTTTGTGTTACATGTTTCTTGCTTGGGCCCCTCAGTTCCATTGGCATACCTGTGAACATATGTCATTCTTGTGTACTGTTTCCTATCACAGCTATATATCTGTGTATATCTATACACACACACATATATATATATATATATATATATATATATATACACATATTGCTGTATATATATATATATATATATATATATATATATATGTATATACATATTGCTGTATATATATCTAAAACCATGTAGATATATGGCCTTAAACTCGTTGACTAGTGCTGTTTACTACTGCTTCTTGCTGCTTAACCTAATACTTTATGCATAATGATACTGACATCTCATGTGCATTTCCTGCATATATATATATATATATATATATATATATATATATATATATATATATATATATATATATATATATATATGTTCTTTCATGGCAGCAGTACTCCAGGTCATATATATATGTTATTCCATGGGTTATGCAACATACATATTACTCATTACATGCTTTTCCATGGGAAATGGTATGTCTCAGTTACCTTCCTGTTCCACCCCTCCTTTCTTGCTTACATCCATGGGGCAGTCCCATTAGAATGGGTCCGTCCAACCCTGGCATGCCTCAGCCCATAATGTCTCATCTATCTTTCCCCTCCACTTCCTCCCTCCTCCACATCAATCATCCTTCCTACAGGTTCCATCCAAATCTCACCACACCACTACACATTGCCCACTCTCCACTTCTCGGGACCCATCATGTAAGTTGTCTCACCCCATGGATCTTCAGGGTTCCCACACATTCAGTCCATGAACATACATATCCTTCTTTGCTTACCTGTAAGGCATGGTATATGTTATCCCGAGGACTCTTTTTAGCAGTATGTTTGTGGATGTCCCGCTAAGGACGGACATGCGTTTGTTTAGGATTTGACTTTGCAGGATGACACTCCCACTGGTAGTATCCTGCCAGTAGTCTGGGTAGCAGTGCTAAGCAATGCTTAGCAGTGCTTAATATTCGATTAGCATGGTATTTACCTTTTGGCACTGATGTCTTCCTCATTACATGTTATATGTGTGTCTTGTATCCTTGATTCATGTGTACGTATGCTGTCTGCGATCCTGGGAACTTCAACACTTTATTGCAATAACACTCACATCTGGCCTTATTGCAGTACTCCAGTTCACATATTTATGTTATGTAGCAAATTATACCACTTCACATGTTTGGTTTGATTTCCTGTGGTGAGAATTAGTTTGCTGATACCTCAAGCATATCTATTGCTATGATGGCTTAGTGGTTAACTACTGTAACTATAGTGTACGGGGTCCTCAGTTTAAGCCTTGCAGAGACAGTTTATTTTTTTGCTGGGCAGAACATGGGCCGTTGGACCCAGAGCGATTAAAGCACTTTAAAGTGGTTGTAAGTGGGTTTGCATGACGGTAAGCACTGCTAACCTCCTGTTATAGTTTCTTCCAGTCAGCTAGCTTCTACTTTGCTTAATCTGTGTAGGCAATGCTTCCCCCATGCAAATGCACTTAGACACGCTTACCTGTGCTTATTTGTGCTTAGACCTGCTTACTAGTGCCTTATTCATTATGACAGACACTTCACATGTGCATTTCATGCAGTACTCCAGTTCACATTTAAATGTTATTATGTAGGTTATATGGCAAAACAATGTAAAAATATGTTCATATACAGATTTCCATGGAAAATTATTTGTGGTGCAGTGGGACTCGGACCGGGATTGCCTGTTCGTTAGGCGGATGCTCTAACCACTCCACTATTACTGTACTGCTTCATTTGCATATATATTCCTTGTTATCCTCTTCAGCCTTTTCAGCTGCTTTAATTGTAGCTAAGCGATCGGCAAACCCACGCACCTACGGTTAGCTGTACTTGGGGTTTTAAAAAAAATTAATACAAGGGTTTCTTCGTTTTATTTCAATGTACTGTTGAACACATGGGGACTGTTGGAGATATGTGGACACATTTGAGTGGTTTCACTCATTTATTTACACTTTCTTCTGTTCTACTTTGCAGGGGCATGTTTATTCTGAGAACTCTGCTCTCAGAAACGCCCCCTGCACTCGTCCATGCTCAGTGTAGGATTTGGAGCTCCAGCAGCGTACCTTCATTATTATGCATGGCGCTCTGCCGTCCTCTTCTTAAACTTTTATTTTCAACAGCAAGGACCTTACGGAGTCATGAGTGAACACGTGTAGTTAATGATGGCAGTAAGTAGCACAGTCCATTTAAAAGTACCTTTTCAGTGCTAATGTTTAAAGAATACTTTGACAATTTAGTCTAATGGCAAATCAATTCTAATTCTTCTCCTTAAAGACTTACTATCCGCATAGTCTACATAAAGTATGTTTCTAGTTGCTTCATACTTAATATACAGTTTTGATAATTATTCTTTTAAAGTGCATACTTAGAATTAGTTATTCATGATTTGTTTGTAGCATATTTTAAATATTTTTTATGAGATGCCACCCTGTGTTGCCTCATTCTGTCTAACTCACAGCAATACACTCCAGTCCTTTTCCTCGATGACTGCTGGGGAGGGATTGTT